>NC_080162.1:169548075-169829301 GCF_950295315.1 Erinaceus europaeus | reverse complement strand
AGCCTCTGGCTCTCCACCTGCAGCGGAGTCGCTTCACAAGTGGTGAAGCAGGTCTGCAGGTGTCTATCTTTACTCCTGTCTTCTGCTCCCTCTCCATTTCTCTCTGTCCTATCCAACAACGACATCAACAACAATAATCACCACAATGATAAAAAAGGGGGGGGGGCAACAAAAGGGAAAAAAATAAGCCTCCAGGAGCAGTGCAGGCACAGAGCCCCAGCAATGGCCCTGGTGGCAAAAAAAAAAAAAATTGTAAATCAGACAGGAAAAACCCTTGAATTGTTTTACAGGAAATAAATGGTTTCACAAGAAAAAAACAAAACTTTTAAACAGAATGTGAGTTTCCTGGCTCCTTTCCTAATGATCTAGGGTAGTCTTAGTGGCCTCATTCATATAAATGTATTCTAACACTGAGCAATGACTTGCTGCTATAGTTGTGAATGTGTGTGTGTGCACGCGCGAGCGCGTTTGTACATAGCTACAAACAAAACAGGGCCAGCTTGGAGAGCTCTGGGTTACTTTTTAAATATTTATTTATTCCCTTTTGTTGCCCTTGTTTTATTGTTGTAGTTATTAATGTCGTCGTTGTTGGATAGGACAGAGAGAAATGGAGAGAGGAGGGGAAAATAGAGGGGGAGAGAAAGATAGACACCTACAGACCTGCTTCACAGCTTGTGAAGCAACTCCGCTGCAGGTGGGGAGCCGGGGCTTGAACCGGGATTCTTAAGCCAGTCCTTGCGCTTCGCACCACGTGCCCGACTCCCTCTGGGTTACTTTTAAAGAAGGCTGCTTTAGAGGAAAGTGAGGTGAATCAGAAACTTGAGTTTTTACAGTTATCTTTGCTATAGATTGTAAAACAAGAACAGAAAGTATATGAAGATAAAACAGCAAAGATTTCAGAGTACAAGGAAAGAGGTTTTACTGGTGAATGACACCAGGCTTACTCAGATTTTCGACATTTATTCATTCATTGGTTATAGACAAAGAAATTGAGATAGAAAGGGGAAAGACTGTGAAAGATAAACCTGCAACATGTTTGACTGCTTCTGAAGCTCCCCCCACCCCCCGTAGGTGGGAATCAGAACTTGAACCTGGGTCCTGGGGCATGGATGGTAGGTAATGTGTGTTCTTTATCAGGTGCCTCACCACCTGGTGCCTATTTTCATCTTTTGATTCTATAGAAGAGATGCAGCCAACTCAGAGTTGGGGGCTCAAAAGAGCTATACAGCGGTCTGGGTGTTTGCCTAGCGGGTTAAGCGCACGTGGCGCAAAGCACAAGGTCCCGCAAGGATAAGGTGTGAGCCTCCAGCTCAGCTCCCCACCTACAGGGGGTTTGCTTCACAAGCCGTGAAGCAGGCCTGCAGGTGTCTTATCTTTTATTTATTTATTTATTTATTTATTTATTTATTTATTTATTTATTTTCCCCCAGGGTTATTGCCTGCACTACGAATCCACTGCGCCTGGAGGCTATTTTTACTGTTTTTTGTTTTGTTTTTTTGCCCTTGTTTATTATTGTTGGATGGGACAGAGAGAAATCGAGAGAGGAGGGGAAAACAGACGGAAAGAGAAAGATAGACACCTGGAGACCTGCTTCAGCACCTGTGAAGCAACCCCCCTGCAGGTGGGGAGCCTGAGACTTGAACCGGGATCTTTGCAGGTCTTTGTGCTTAGCGCCATGTGCCCTTAAGCCGCTGTTCTACTGCCTGTCCCCCCAGCTGTCTTTTTCTCCCCGTCTTTCCCTCTCTCTTGATTTCTCTCTGTCCTATCCGACTACAACAACAACTATAACAACCGCAACAAGGGCAACAAAATTGGGAAAATGGCACCCAGGAGCAGTGGGTTCATAGTGCTGGCACTGAGCCCCAGTGATAACCCTGGAGGCAAAAAAAAAAAAAAGATCTTTACTCTCCATTTCTCCCTCTTTCTGCTACTTCCTTCTTGCTCTTCTAGCTTGTTATTTGAGGCATGAATCTACTCCTGAAAATTTGCATATTTGGACAATAGTAACATGGCTTTTTTGGTAGGACAACAAATGCATTAATAGAAGTGACATTTCTCTTAAGCTCCCAGATGCAGTCTGCTGCATTTCCTTTCCTATGGAATTTCAGATTGCAGACAGTATGTTGATGAGTTCTGTAGGAGGTACTTTGTTACTGAATCAGAAGTTAGCTATGCTTGGGAAAATCTGTAGCCAACTAGAAATTATAGAAAGCTAAATCATATCTATTCAAATGATGTGCTGAACTTTTTTCCTAGGGAGTGGAAGTGGTTACCCCACCCGTCCCCTTTTTTTCATTTCTGCAGTCAACTGCTCTACCACTGAGCTATATATACACCCTGCTTTCTTTTTCATTTCTATCAAAAAGTAATGATGACTGTATATTCATGATAGACTATTATAGAATCCACTTTGAAAAAGAACTTTAGGGGAACTACTTACTTAAGGTTCTGTTCTTTAGGCTACAAATGTCAGAAATATGGGCAAAGACTAAGTAGATAAACAGTTCATGAACTCAGTCCTTATATGATGTGAAATATCTTTGTTGACCTTATTGAATGTGAATGAAACGACTAGGCTTTGGTATGCTCTCTGCTCATACCACATCACAGACTGTATATTCTAATTTTTTGTTGATGTACTGCCTTGTGGGGTAACACAGTTCATTCCTCCACTGTCACTCTGAGTTAGAAAAGCAGATGGTTTATTTCTAGCTGTTTCAAGTGTGTGCAGAATTTAGAATGGCTTCCCATTATCTTAATCAAATTGTTTTTAATTTGATGTAGTTTTTTGAAGTTTCACAAAGTGCTATCTTTAGATGAGGTTGTGTATGAACACAAATAAAATAGGAAGTGACATAGGTAGGTAATTATTAGTTCCTTCTGAGGATTAGTCCATAAGGGGATGTGAAGTATCCTTATTGTCTTCTTTTATTTTTGTGAGCTTTGTGCCATGACTCTTCACCCCCCTCCCCCATAACAACACTTGCTGGCTTTAAATGGAATTATTTATTTGATATTTGTAGTGTCCAAGGGATGCTTTGAACATATCTGTCTATTGTTCCCAAGCAACTGAATAGGTTAAATTTAGCATTTGATTTTGTGCTATCAGTGTAATAATACAATCAACTCTTTTAGGCTTTGAAATATTAACTGTCTTTATTTGGTTATTCTTTGTTCTTCTTCCCCTCACCACCTACCTCCACTTAAAAAAAAAAAAAAAAAAACAGGCTGCAGATACTTTGGCTGTAAGGCAAAAAAGAAGAATTTATGATATCACCAATGTCTTGGAAGGAATTGACCTGATTGAAAAAAAGTCAAAAAATAGTATTCAATGGAAGTAAGTTATAAACCAAAACCCTATTCTAAAATCTTCATTTATCTCTCAATGCTTTGTAAATCTGACCTTTCTAACACTTTTTAAAAAAATATTTATATGTTTTAGAGGCAGAGAGAAATTGAGAGGGAAAGGGGAGACAGACAGAGAGAATGATACCTACAGCACTATTTGTGAAGATTCCTCAGTGCAGGTGAGGACCTGCGGCTTAAACTGGGGTCCTTGTGCATTGTAGCATGCACTGTCAGCCAGATGCACCACCACCTGGCCCCACATATATTGTTCTTAAATCCTCTCTTTTAGACCTTTACCTTAGTTACATAAGGCCTCTCATTTTTGCCCTGGATGCCTCATTAGGTTTCTATTCCTCCACACTGGCAGTTTTGCTTTCCATAATTTCAGCTAACTGTGCAACACTAAATATATTACCTTCGATGAGATACTTTGAGAGATACCACATTCATAATTTTTATAGTATGTTATCACAGCTACATTTATGCTATTCACTTTTAGTATGCTTAATTTATAATTCATCATATGAAATGTATATATAGAAAAACCATTTTACACATTGGGTTGGCAGAAAAGTCATGATATAATTTTTCTATACAAGAATGTGTTAGGACTTTTCCAACAACCAAGTAGATAGTTTGATACTAGCTGCAATTTTAGGCATCTGTCTTGAAGACTTCCCAGTGGGTGTACTGGTATAAATTTCTCCTGAAACTCTTTAGGTTTCACTTTAAAATTTCAGGTCCTATTTTTCTCCTTCAAACTAGTCACTTGGCATGCATTGCATACTCCTGTACTACTAATCCCTTCCTGCCTAAATGTTTAGCTGTCCAACTAATACAGACTCCTTGAGAACAAGAGTTGTGTCTTAAATATAGGACTATGTACATCATGATGGTATTTAATTGTTTATGATATTTGCTTATTATGAGGGCCGGCAAGATAGCTCACCTAGGTTCAAGCCTGGTCCCCACTGCACTGGAAGAAACTTTGGTGCTGTGGTGTCTGTCCTTCCCTCTCTGCTTCTGTCTGAAGAAGTTGATCCATACTGAAGTCTAAGTGTCCCAAAGAAAAGAAAATGCATGCTGCCAGCTCTTAAACTATTATACAACTGAATCTGAAAATATTTTCTAGTTTCCTGGAAGGTGGTGCAGTGAAAAGACATTGGTCTATCAGACAGGAAGTTAGAGTTTTGTCTCTGGCATCACATGTGCCAGGGTGCTGCTTTGGCTTTCTCTCTTCTCTCTCTCATTAGTAAATAATAAAGATTTTTTTAGAAGAAAAAAACAGTATACTTTCTGTTCTACAGATTTGTCTTTTTGAGGTGTGTGTGTGTGTGTGTGTGTGTGTGTGTGTGTGTGTGTGTGTGAAGATTCTACCTAGAGGCTAAAAGGTTGTAACTAATTTTGTCGGCACCTCAGTCTTTGCAATGAGAATTCCAAGTGTGACTGTTGATCTCTTGGTGCTTTGGTCGCAGCTTAGCCTCTGAGATGACAGACCACTTGAGCATATTGAGGATTTTTACAATCTAATTTTTCTTGTCAATAAATTTTCTAAATAAATATATTCAGAGGTATGGTCTTTAAATTTCCTGTGGATTTTAATGCTTGCTTTCCAGAGAAGTATAAAGCCTATTGTATTTTATACATTACTAATTAAGTCAGTTTTACCAGTACAGCGTAAGTGATTCTAATCTGGTTCTGATACTGGGAACAAATAATTTTCTGTTTTGAAGGGGTGTAGGTGCTGGTTGTAATACTAAAGAAGTCATAGACAGATTAAGATATCTAAAAGCTGAAATTGAAGATCTAGAACATAAGGAGAGAGAACTTGATCAGCAGAAGTTGTGGCTACAACAAAGCATCAAAAATGTGATGGACGACTCCATGAATAATAGATATCCTTTCACATTAACTACACAGAGTTATTGACTAAGTATCTGTATACCTTCTACTGTTAGTATGTAGTCTTCTAGTCTGGAGATCAGTTATTTTATCCTTGTGTTATGTTTGCAAGTGAACATTGCATGTTATTTTTATAATCGTCATCTAATATTGTATACTGTCTTAAAAATTAACCTTCCTATGTTCATAGTTTATCATTAACATCATTCCTGGATTGCTTTGAGAGAAAGCAGATAAAAAAAAAAGACATTGGTAAGTGAATAGATATACTTATGTTTAGCATTCTGAAGTGGTAAATACTCAGCTATTCACAAACAACTAAAACATTTTAGTTTGAAATTATCATGGGTTTATAACCAGTTTAGGATAGTTTAACTTAATATCCCCCAAATAGTAGCTACTATGGGGTAAGCTTCCAAGATTTGTATATATGTTATATCAGGGAAGAAACATTATTGACGTATTCTACATGTCTCTTACAGATTTAGATATCTGTGTTTCCTTCAATTTGCAATACATGCGCTTAACCAGGTACACCACCACCCGGCCCCTGTTCCCTCAATTTGTGAACTTACTGTCCTCTCATGGATAATTTCCACATTTATCTTATACCACTTCTTAAGATGTTTCAACCAATGAGTGCAATTTTCCATGTTGTCTCTGGTGAACACTTCAATTCTCTCATTTGTTATTTCCTTTCTATGGATCCAAGCTACTTAACATTTTGATAACTGGTATTTTTTAAAAAATATTTATTCCCTTTTGTTGTCCCTGTTTTATTGTTGTAGTTATTATTTTTGTCGTTGTTGGATAGGACAGAGAGAAATGGAAAGAGGAGGAGAATACTGAGAGGGGGAGAGAAAGATAGACACCTGCAGACCTGCTTCACCACTTGTGAAGCGACACCCCCCCCCACCGCAGGTGGAGAGCCGGGGGCTCAAACAGGGATTGCCAGTCCTGCTCAGGGCACCATTTGCCGGTCTAGCTTCGCTGGCGGGAGAGAGAGGACCAGGGACTAATAGCTGAGTGGTACGCAGTTCAGTCTTTATTCATGTGGAAGGCAGCGCAATCTAAGCTATCTCTAATCACAATCTTGTCCTTATATATCCTGAGGCGGAAGAGTCAGGTCCAAAGAGGATGTACGTAGGATAGGGGGTGGGGAGAAGGAAAAAGCGTGCAAAACTGTGAGGATTAAACCAGTGCCCTGGAGGCAGGGTGGTGCTTAGTTAACAGTGGTTATGTAAATAGAATACAGTGTTAAGCAGGGGGGATTAAACCAATGAAACAGAAGGGGTCTTAGAAGCAGAATTTAGAAGCATACCAACACGGGATCCTCACACTGTTCCTTATGCTTTGTTCCACCTGCACTCAACCCTCTGCGCTACCGCCCGACTCCCCTAACAGTGGTGTTTTTAAGCTGTACCCTGTAGGAACCCAAAATTAAATATTTAATTAACTAGTCAATCTCAGAATTTGTTGCATTGCTTTCTAGATTCAGATCGCTTCTAACCCCACCGCCACCCCCGCTAATGATCCTAGATTATTGGTGTGGAGGATTACTGGTTGTTCCCCACTCCTGCTGATAATAATCTCTTACTCTTTAACTGTGCCTACATGAGGACTATGTCTCACACCTTTCTCTCAAGGGTCCTTAAATATTTGTCATAGAAATCAAAAGTGTGTTCCATTCAAAGCAAAGGATGGCCATTCTTCATGTTGATCTCTATTTGATTGTCTTTGCCTCTTCAGATATTTAAAAATCATATATGGCTGCCCCTTCATGTAATCATTATTTTGCCCCTCAATTTATAATCTTTTTCAATCTCTTCTTTTTAACTTTATTTGATATTATTAGAGGGAAGAGGGCTAGAAAGGGAAGGAAACAGACACCTGCAGCACTGCTTCTGAAGCTTTCCCACTGCAAGTGGGAACTGGAGGGCGGCTTGAACCTGGGTCCTTGTGTAGTGTAATGTGTGTGCTTAACCAGGTGCACAACCACCTAGCCCCTCAACTTATAATCTTAACTAGAATGCTTTGACTTGAATGTTGTTCCTTAACTCCAGTGACAGCACGTTTTCCTATGTAACTCATGAAGACATCTGTAATTGTTTTAATGGTAAGTATGGATAGTACATTTTTCTTACCTTCTGATGAATCTATTTAATGTTGAATGATTCAGAATCTCCATGTACTCACTCTAAGTCATTGGTATAGACATTTCACTTTACACCACAGTGCTGTCTGTTGATAAACTACCTTTGTTCTCATGACAGTTACCGCTTTTTACAGTTTTCGTCTCATTGCCTGCATTTGGCAGGTATGAACTGGGTGTGGCACTGTCGATAAATCACAGCAGTAGTTGAAAGTCAGAGAATCACAGAGTTAATGACCAGACTGGGGTTGGGAAGACAACTTGGTGCCATGCATGTATGAGGCCATAGATTCATTCCCTGGCACCACAGAAAGAAAGGAGAGGGGATGGAGGGAGGAAGGGTTTTTTTTTTTTTTTTTTTTTATGGGAGGAAGGGTTTTATATTACATTAATATAATGGGGGAACATATATTCCTATAATTACAACACATGTAAAATGAAAATTTGCATATGTAGTTATATTTAATTATGTATGTCTTGTTTAAAGGACAGTCTTATTGTGGTCCGGGAGGTGACGCAGTGGATAAAGTGTTGTACTCTCAAGCATGAGGTCCTGAGTTCAGTCCCCAGCATCACATGTACCAGAATGACGTCTGGTTCCTTCTCTCCTCCTATCTTTCTCATTAATAAATAAATAAAATCTTTTTTTAAAAAAAGGACAGTTGTGTATTATGCACATACAAAAAATAAAAACCTACCAAGCATCTTGCCATGCAGACTCTCGCATTCCATCTAGGATGGTGTTGGCAATGTGTCTGGCCTTAAGTGCTCTACTTTGCCATCATAGCTTCCAAGCTGGGGCTCAGTGCCTGCATGATGAAGTCACCTCTCCTGTAGGCCTTTTTTTTTTTTTTCTTTATTTGATAGAACAGAAACTTTACATCAGGCTCAACCTGACGCTGTTGACTGGCTACGGAAGAAGGGCAAACACTAGAAGAAGAAGAATAGAACAGAGAGAAATTAAGAGGGGGGAGAGGAGACAGAGAAACATCTGCAGTACTAGCTTGCTTCACTGTGAGGCAGGTGGGGAGCATGGGCTTGAACCTGGGTCCTTGTGTACAGTAACTTGTGCACTTCAGGTGTGCCACTGCCCGATCCCTCTTTCAAATTTTCTAAGAAAGTTTGTAGAACGTGTTCTTAATCTTCAACACAACAGAGTTAGAATTCAACTTCAAAAGTCAGTTCACTTTAATCAAGATTTGTCTTATACGAAATCTCCCCAATCATTTAGTTTAGACAGTTCAAGTACTTACTCATGGCTAAGTGGTTTGAAGAATATCCATTTTTACACAAAACTCAGTAAAAGCAAAATGAACTTGAACTGAATTTGCTGGAGAATAATGGCGGTAACACTGTTTTACTATGTTTTAAGATCTACCTAGTACATTCATAACATCACTAAATCTTCGGAACAATGAAGTGACATTGCCCCCCCCCCCCAATATCCAGTATAATGTAACCTAAGGTTAAAATCCCAGGGTTCTGATTCCAGACTTCACATTTTTGTCATTGTGTACAGAAATAAAAGTATCTCCTAAAATTATTAAATCTTAACTTTTTTTAAACCAGGTGATACACTTCTGGCCATTCAAGCACCTTCTGGTACACAGCTGGAGGTGCCTATTCCAGAAATGGTATGTAGGGTAATTTTTGTTAAAATGGATTTACTGCCTCCAGTAGGACAAATGAACTTTCTTTAGATGAATGTGAACTAATTGTGTGTAAAAAGAAGCAGTATCTGAATTTGAATGTCTTCAGTACTTTGGTAAAATTATAAGTAACTTAATGAATAATTTAACATTTTGATTAAGTTTTTTACTTTGAGCTAGACTATATTAGGAATAAGTAATGGTATGATCTTAAAAATCAGTTAAAAATGACCGGATCTGTAGTTGATGTAGAAATCCTGGCTGATGGTGGCAGATGAGGAGTGTAGTGGAGTGAGGTGTGCTGACACCTAGTGGCTTAAGGCAGGGGAGATTTCTGAAACTACCTCTGAGAAAACAAGAGCCTTGTAAATCAGCATTTCCTCAGCAAAGTAAGTAACAAAAACAAACCAAAAAAGAAAAGATTGAGGGAAATCTTCGATTTAAATACTATCACAAAAATAAATAAATACTATCACAAGGCTGATTTAAATTAGGTGTTGAACTTTTTTTTGGTTCATTGGATCAAAGACATATACTAATACCATTTTATATATATATATATATATAATGTTAGAGCTCCAATTTAGATTCCCAGTAACCAATTTAAACAAACAGAAGAAAAAGGACACTAGTACATATCCCTTGCCCCCCCCCCCCAAGGTATTCTAAAAGTTTGTGTTTCATATTTAGATTACTGACATTATCCTTTTTGAAATGGACACGTTTTATCTCCTTAGGAAAAGTATGTATGCTAGCTAACTGGGGGGGTGTCTTTTATTTGTGACATTAGGAAAGCATTTTAATATGCCCACAAGGACTGACAAAACAGCTCACTTGTAATCTGAGAGATAATGTAATATAGCTCAAGTGTCGGGCTCACAGGCACGAGGTCCCGAGTTCAGTCCTTGGCGTCACATATACTAGAGTGGTGCTTGGTTGCTCTCTCTCTAATAAATAGTTTCTAAAAATACAACTCATTTAGTGCACCTGTTTTGCCACGTGCACAACCAAGGTTCAAGCCTGACTCCCACATTGTAGGAAGCTTCTGTGGTATGGTGACTTTCCTCTCTCCCTCTATCTCTCTCTCCTCCCCCCCTGTTTATCTCTTTTCATCTAAAAATGTCTGCTCAGAGTGATGAAAAAACAAAAAACGGACCAGACAGTGGCACACCTGGATAAGCACATACATTACAGTACACAAGAACACAGGTTCAAGCCCCTGGTCCCCACCTGCAGGGTGAAAGCTTCACTAGTGGTGAAACAGGGCTTCAGGTATCTGTCTTTCTCCCTCTCTATCTCACCCTACCCTCTCAATTTCTGTGTCTGCCCAATAATAAAATATAAAAAAAATGAATCAAAAAACAAAACATACACACACAAAGAAGGAAAAAAGTAGTCATAGCTCCAGTGCTAGGAAATGGAGTCACTATATATGGAGAATTGGATTGCTGCTGAGTTCCAGCATGTACAATTACAGTAAGAAAAAGGAAGAAAGGAAGGAAAGTTGGTTGCAGAGTTCTACATCTGAGAATTTTTTATGATATTTAGAAAAGCTTACCTTTAAGGGAAAGCGTTTTAGACCCCTCTGTATTACTTTCTACTCTTGATCTCTTTTTTTGTTATTTTTAAAAAATATTTATTTATACCTTTCTGTTGCCCTTGTTTTTTTATTGTGGTTATTGCTGTCGTCGTTGTTGGATAGGACAGAGAGAAATGGAGAAAGGAGAAGATAGAGAGGGGGAGAGAAAGACACCTGCAGACCTGCTTCACCGCCTGTGAAGTGACAGCCCCTGCAGGTGGGGAGCCCGGGGCTTGAACCAGGGATCCTTATGCCGGTTCTTGTGCTTTGCACCATGTGCGCTTAACTCGCTGCGCTACCACCCAACTCCTTCGACTCTTGATCTTTACTGGTGTTTGACTTTCAGACTATTGTGTTTCAGAATTTAGCCCCTAATATCTTTGCCTATGCTATTTTTAATAGTCCAAAATAGGTAGAAATGTTAACTTTTATTCCTTTGTTTATACTTAATAATTTCAAAGGGTCAGAATGGACAGAAGAAGTACCAGATCAATCTAAAAAGTCATTCAGGACCTATCCATGTGCTGCTTATAAATAAAGAGTCCAGTTCATCTAAGCCCGTGGTCTTTCCAGTTCCCCCACCTGATGACCTCACACAGCCTTCCTCTCAGCCCACAACTCCAGTGGCTCCACAGAAATCCAGCACAGTAACTCAGAATCTGCTTGAGCAACATGTCTCTGAAAGAAGCCAAAATCTACACCAGATACCAGCCACAGACTTATCATCAGGTGGGTCCAGAGCCTTTACTTTCAAACAGTATAGAAGGGAAACAGGAATACTGCTTTACAAGCTTTCTAAACTTGTCAGTTTGCTATCTATTATGTAGTATAGGAGGCACAATTAAGAAACTTAATCAAGGATTAATTTAGTGTATCCTCTGCCCAACTCTAGGAACAGATCCTATCAGTCTGCAGAGAGACTTATCATTCCTGAGATTCCAAAATCCCAGGTTTAATCATGGCGTAACTATTATCTCCCCCACGTATAAAAAATTTATTTTTTCCATAAATTTCTAGAACTTCAACTTTGTACTGCTTATAAAGCTGCTGGTCTTTTTAAACTTTGTTGTTTGGTTTTGTTGTTGCCACCAGTGTTATAGGACAAAGAGAAATTGAGAGAAAGATAAACACTTGCAGACCTGCTTCACTACTCCTAAAGCACCGCCCCCCCCCCCCCATAGATGGAGAGTGGTTCTCAAACGCAGGTCCTTCTCCGTGGTTATGTGTGTGCTCAGTCAGGTGTACCAAGTTTTTTATGGAGTGGCAGTGAGAACCAGAGCATCACTCTGATACCTGCAATGCGGAGGACTGAACAAAGGAGCTCAGACTTGATTCTTTATCTATTTTGCCACCCCTGAGTAACTAAATATAACTTATATCTGAAATATATGAACAAAAAATAAATCTTTACACATACTTCTGTTTCTAACAGGGTCTATTAGTGGAGATATCATTGATGAGTTAATGTCTTCTGATGGTAAGTAGTTAAGATCTTACCTTTTAATTTTTAATGCTTTTCTAGAATCTGTGACACATGATGATGAATCAACTATTTTTTTTCCTTTGGCCACCGGGTTTATTACACTGAGGCTTTGTTCCTGCATAGTTGCACTGCTCCTGGCAGGTTAAGTTTAAGATAGAGGGTGAGAGAGAGAGAGAGGAAAAGAGAGAGGAGACACACCTCTTCCTGGCCACCCCACTCAAGCTTCCCCATATCAGGTCCTCCCCCTTGTGGTGACCTTGGGCTCAAACCTGGGTCCATTTGTATAGCAAAAGGCTTCACCTGATGACCTGTCCCGTAGTTCCCAAGTTAACATTTAACTACTTAATGGACTGTAGTGATTCATAAAAATTCTCCCTTAGTAGTACTTTTAGTAAATAGGCACTCTTCATCATTTTTCTTTGCATTTCAAGGGAAAAGAATCCATAAGGAGATAGTTATCCAACATTACTGTCTAAATGGATGGCAAAACAGGCCCTTTCCACCCCTGAGGAATTTATAATTAAAAACAAAACTTAGTCAACAGGTTATTTGAAACCCAGTTTTGTAAACACCCCCCATCATGGTGAATGTTAAGCTGCCAGTGTGAAGTCACTTATTATTTTTAAAGATTTATTGAGGAGAACCAGCTAGAGCATCACACTGGCATAAGTGTTGCCAGGGATAAAACTCAGGACCTAGTGCATAAGGGCCTAACACATTATTCATTGCCCTACTAGATATATCATCATCTAATCTAAGAGTTGTTAAAAACAAATTAGCCACAGTACTGTAATCACTTATTCTCATCACTTCACCTTTCTGTAACTTTTGGGAAGCAGAGTCCTAGTTTCTAACAAATGTAATTGAGACCTAAGAAATGACAGTTGGTAGGTACATTAGTAGATGGAATAGCACTCATTTAGACTAGCTCACTTGGATAGTTGGCTTGCTTCATCATGCACGTTGAGACAGGTTCAAGCACTGCTTCTCCTATACTGCAGAAAGCTTCTGCACCTTTTAACTTTATCTGAAAAAGCTGGCCTTGAGCAGTGAAGCCTCAGTAACTACAGGAAAAAAAATTAATAATAAAAGCCACATAGCCAGTATTTTCTGTAGCCAGGTACATTTCTGTAAGAGCAATGGTCGATAAATTTATTAAATCTAGTTTGTACTTGTTTTCGAAGTGGAGACTTATATAGATCAGCGAAAAGTACTCTGACCAATGCTTTTGAGTCATATTTTAGTAACAAATTCAACCAATAAAAACTATTTCTGATGTATCTATGCAAAATGTCTTTAAAATCTTTCAAAATATACATTGAGCACAAATCATTAATTTGATCACTACTTTCCCTATTATTTTTAATTCCTATATAACATAGGAATCATAATTGATTCAAACAGTAAGAATATTTATGTTAAAACATCACCTATATGAAGAACTATCTTTAATACTGAATTTGTGTTTCGTTTGCAGTGTTCCCTCTCTTACGGCTTTCTCCTACCCCGGCAGATGACTACAACTTTAATTTAGATGATAATGAAGGAGTTTGTGATCTGTTCGATGTCCAGATACTAAATTATTAGATGCCATGGCAACTTGGGACTGTTATCTACCTCTAACTGTGTAATATTTTAGACATCTTCATAACCTAAGTATTTAATGAATGTAACACCTTTTTAGTTTGCTGATTCTGAAGTATATTTCCTTATTTCTTTTTTTCTTTTACTTCACAAAACTCCAATCATAAGAACTAAGGACTGTGACTGCTTCAGTGGAAAACGGATATATCTACCAAATCCCCATCAATTATTTGCATTCCAGAATTTCAACTTTTTATTCCAGTTCTGAAACTTTGGTTTTTTTCTTCCTGAAAGTAGGCTTTCCTTGTCTGTGATGTAAAGTTGTCAAAAACAAAATACTTGGCCAAGGGCTCATCACATAAAAGAAGTATTTGCCTTATATTTTTACTGCCATGAAATTGTTTTCTATTTCTGTGGGTCTTCCAATCCACACAGATACTTACTGCCACATGTAAAGTGAAGGATGTAAACTAGGTTTTATTAACTGTTTCAGTGAACAGATTTTGTGAAGTGCCTTCTGTTTTAGCACTTTAAGTTTCCTATTTGTTGACTTCTGACATTCCACTTTCCTAGACTATGGGAAAGATCTGTTTATGTAGTTTGTTTTTAAAATGTGCCAATGTCTGTACATTAACAAGATTAAAAAAATATACAGTTGTATAAAACATCTGATTTATTGGTCTTTGGGGGGAACCAGATCCATTGCCAGTACACTACAGCTGAGCCATTAGTCTTGTGGCTTCATCAACATTAGCTGGCTCATTTTCATGACACTTTTGTGGAACCTGAAGGGAGAAAAATATTTTAAAATTTAGACAAGAATGATTCTGTAATCTAACATCCCACTTTATTCTACTCTTACTGTTTAAAGTAGATAATTCTACTACTCAGACACAGTGTTTGAAGGTTTATATGTAACTGCTAAAAACTAGAGTCAAGTACATTAGAGCCAAGTACTAAAAAAAAAAAAAAAGTCAACTTTTCATTAAGTTTAAAAATTTTTCCTAGTGACAATAAAAGATATAATTTTTACTCACCAGCTGTTTCTGCTGAGGTTCAAAAGAAAGATGTGTTGAGAAATGTGCAAGTTCCTTTTGTATATCTAGAAAAGCTTTATTCACTCTGTCAACCTTTTCATTATTCACAATATTTATCTTTAAAAAGAAGAAAAACATTAGCCACTATGCTTTTTATAAATATTCAAAATAAGATGATAAATCTGTCTTTGTTAAACCTAGAAATCTAGTAACTCTTACAGCAACTCTACCAAATTATGGGCATAGTTCATTTTAAACTTCTTATAGTTTAATTGGAAATTTCTCAATACAAGGTTAAGAGTAAGAATTAATGGGATTCTATCTCATACCTAGACACGACGGTATAAGCAAGTCAAAGTATATAAATACAAATTTTCTTTTATTAGTGATTCACAAATTTATAATAGGGGTATAATTCCACAGTATTCCCACCACCAGATGAACACAATCTTTCGAAGCTACACAGTGTTACTTACCTCTCACCTATAAAACGAGGAACCGGCATCAAATGTCTTGAGTGCTCTCTAACAGTACACCTCTAACTTTGTCCTTTTCCTTTTTGCCGTAGCCTTGTAACCCTCCTCTCTTGATCTAAGATGAGGGAAGCTTTATCTTGATTTTTCACTACTGCTGCCAAACCATTTTCCCTTCATGTAACTCAATTCCTTTGCATTGTACAAATCTTGATGGCTTTTCCATACTACCAGTACTGTGATTACTTGCTCCTTAGTGAAAGATTTCAGATCTTGGTTCTCTGATTTCTCTCATGCCTGGTATGACAGGTTAGAAGCTTCAATAAAAAATGAATGTAATGGCCTCAATCTCGTCAGGCCCTCATCTCCAGGAATCATTTTAACTTCCTCTCTCAACCAACCACCCGTATGAATGAATGCATCACTACCTAAACCTGCTCCATTCTGATATTTTTCTAGTCCGCTTACTTTATAAGCAATTCTTAAAACTCACTGAAAAATTTCTCCACCAATTTCACTTTTACTTTTTTACCTAGAGCACTGCTCAGCTCTGGTACATACTGGTGCTAGGTTCAATGGGGAGTCTCTCTTGCCTCAGGCCTCAAAGTCTGATGTGGGAACCTCTGTTTTCTTTCTTGAACATCAATCACATCTGTACACTTTGTCCTTCTCTTCTTTAAATCAGCCTTACTTGACAACACAGTTAAACTCAACTACTGGTCTTTTCTATACCTAAAGTTGCAACTGCTGTAAACCATGACCAGATTGGCTTCCCTTCAAATCCATGCCCATAAGATTTAATTTGTTGTTTACCTGACAATGTTATGATCTCCTTCAGAGTAAGTTGGGCCACTTTCTGAGAAAACTATTTGATACATTTTTTTTTTATTCAGTTGCCTACCCACAGGTCTCCCTCTCTCATATCTTTAAGAGCACATAAGTTTCTACTGTTTCTATCCAAATGAAATAATTCTCAAGTACATTAAGTTTTTCCCTTTCTTGGGGCTCTTGGACTTGCTATTCTTTCTGCATACAACATGCTGCCCTTAACACTCATAAGCTTTTTGCATTACCAACTTCCTTATTACATAGAGCTTGGTTTCAGTGTTAAATGTAAGACAATCCTATGTAAAATCGTTACTCCCAACCCTGCTACACACACATACCTCTCAGTCGTTATCAGCTTTACTTTGACAGCATTTACAAAGTGAAAAAGCTGATGAGCAAAAGGCTGAACTGAGTTGAGTTTCTAGAAACTCAAAGATAAAATACTAAATTTCTGAGGACAATGACAGCCCTGGAGTGGTGACTATACTCACTAGATAAACTTGAAAACATTTTTAAAAAATATTAAAAGAGAGAGAGAGAAGGACTGTTCCATACCGTGTTTTTAAAAAATATATTTTCTATGTTCTCATGCTGTTTATTAAACTGTTAAATGGAGTCTTACACATTAGCAGGAAAAAACTGGTTTTGGTATACATTTTATTCAAGAAAGAAAGGCTAATTTTCAAATGTTTAAAATCATTTCACCTTTGTAGGATAAGCTAACAATTTTCTCTAACAGCACTCAGTTTTTCAGTAACTTACAACTCTGCTTTGTTATAAACAACAGAGTACTTAATTCAAACTTACCTTTTTAAGATTAGTGGTAACTGGTTTTGCTTTATTTTTAGCCTTTAAGTTTTTTTGGCTGGCTATGTGAAATACATTCCTAGGCTTCTGTCCTCTTACTTTATTCTTGGCCATGATCTAGGGAAGAAAAAAAAAAGGAGCTCAATTAAACTGTCCATGTTTATGAAATGTAAATTTGTTTTTTTAATTTATTATCTTTGTTTATTTACTGGATAGAGACAGCCAGAAATCATGAGGGAAAAGAGATATCAAGATAGGGAGAGAGACAGAGAGTCACCTGAAACACTGCTTCACCATTCACAAACCTTTCCCCTGCTGGTAGAGACCGGGGTCTTGAACCCAGGTCCTTGCACATTGTAACATGTGTGCTCAACCAGGTGTGCCACCACCTGGCCCCTAATTAATTATTATTATTTTTTGCCTCCAGGGTTATTGCTGAGGCTTGGTGCCTGCACCACAAATCCACTGCTCCTGGAGGCTATTTTTTCCCTTTTGTTGCCCTGGTTGTTTTATCGTTGTGGTTATTGTTGACGTTACTAATGTTGTTGGATAGGACAGAGAAATGGAGAGAGGAGGAGAAGACAGAGAGTGGGAGAGAAAGACTGACACCTGCAGACCTGCTTCACTGCTTGTGAAGTGATCCCCCTGCAGGTGGGAAGCCGGGGGATCGAACCAGGATCATTACGCTGGTCCTTGTGTCCTGCACTTTGTGTCATATGCACTTAACCCGCTGTGCTACCACCTGACACACACACCCCTGCCCATTAGTTTTTAAGTGAAGGCAACAAGTCTGAAATTCTATCTTACTGCTAATTATTTTTAAAGTTGTCACATGCATTAAATTATTTCCCAATTTTTCACCTCTGCTAGATTTTCTGCTGCTTGAGTACACAGTATGGAATTATTTCTTTTATGCACTTCTATCACCATGCTCAAAGGCTGCACCACATTAATTTCTGCTAGTTGAGCTCAGTATCACCCAGAGACGACCCGAACTGCCCCTGCAGCTCCAGACAGACTGACCCACATAGTCAACGACTGCCACCTCTCCAGATTCAAAGGAGGTCTCGAAACTTTACATCAGGCTCAACCTGACGCTGTTGACTGGCTATGGAAGAAGGGCAAACGCTAGAAGAAGAAGAAGTATCACCAACTCAAATGTTCACTGCACATGAGACAGTGTTAACTATCAATACAATCCCTTCCACTAGTCTTCATACCACTATGACATCCTGGTTCCTACTGTACTTTTGAAGTGACTCCTCTGTGATATTTTTTGTTGGTATGCTTTTAAAAACCCCTTCTGTTTCATTTGGTTTTAATCCCCCCCTGCTTAACACTATTCTATTTACATAACACTGTATTCTATTTACATAACTACTGTATTCTATTTACATAACCACTGCAGGGCATTGGTTCAATCCCCACTGGTTGATGATGTGTTTTTGCTCCACCCCCCCTCCTTGTCATACCCTGATTTTCACCAGTCACTTTTCTCTCCACCCTCTCTATGTCACATCCTGTTTCCACCCTACTTGGCAAGTACATATAAAGACAGCATTGTGAGTTTTAGGGTACTTTAGTTTAGTTTAGCTTAGCTCGTCTTAGATTGTGCTGCGTCCTGCATGAATAAAGATACTGCCTATAGCTCAACCATGAGTCCCTGGTCGTCTGTCACCCGCCCGTGAAGCCAGCCCGGCGAAAACAACATAGCCCAGCGAAAACAACAATTTTTTTATTCTTTTTACTTGCTCTACTCTTATGTCTACCTCCTTGAAATCAGTTTTTTAAAAATTATTTTTAGTTGATAGCCAAAAATGGAGAGGAAGGAAAGACAGAGACAAGACACCTGCAGCCTTGCTTTCCACCTGCAGGTGGGGACTGGGATCTTGAACCTGGGTCCTTGTGCATTGTGACATGTGCACTCAACCATGTGCCCTAAAATCAGTCTTTAATTCTACGCTTTCTTTTCCTTAAATTGCTTTACAAAGTTTATATAACACTTTTGTGATGGCTCTTGGCTTGAAGCTTTCAGTATTTCCTTTGCTCTGCAGTGAAACAAGCATTAAACTTGTTACTTGTACCTTAAAAACATTTCTCAAGGGCAGAGGTAGATAGCATTATGGTTATGCAAACTGTCATGCCCGAGGCTTCGAAGTCCCAGGTTCCATCCCCTGCACAAACGTAAACCAGAGCTGAGCAGTGCTCTGGTTAAAAAAAAAAAGAAATTCTCAAAGGAATCGTGCAGTAGCGGCAGCGGGTTAAGCGCACATGGCACAAAGTGCAAGGATCCGCCTGAGGATCCCTGTTCAAGCCCCCCGCTCCCCACCTGCAGAGGAGTCGCTTCACAAGTAGTGAAGCAGGTCTGCAGGTGTCTTTCTCTCCCCCTCTCTGTCTTCCCCTCCTCTCTCCATTTCTCTCTGTCCTATCCAACAATGATGACATCAATAACAATAATAACTCCAACAATAAAACAAGGGCAACAAAAGGAAATAAAATATTAAAAAAATTTTTAGAAAACATTTCTCAAATCTATTCAACAGTATATATGAGGGGGCTAGGGAGATAGAATAATGATTATACAAAAAGACTTTCATGCCTAAAGCAACCAAAATCCCAGGTTCAATACCCAGCACCACTAGAAAAGCCAGAGCTGAGCAAAGTATGTAAGGGATGATATTTCAAATATTAACAGTTCAGATTTATTGAACTTAGTATGTATACAAGCAACATGTTAACATTTTATGTGCTTAAACTCATTTTCTCCTTATAACACTTTGTGAGAAATAATTTTATCTCTACAGATTTAGAAAAAGCCTTTTGTAAATAAATTAATCTTGATTTGCTCAGTGTCACACTGTTAGCAGTCCAAGAATGACACGACTCAAAGCCAAAGTTCACACTGTGTGGTATGGCCTTTTCTGTATTAAAAACAAACAAACAAAAAAACATAAACAACTTTAAGTACTTCTAGGCTAATAATTATAGTCCCCACACTGGCATGGCAAATTGCCCATGGATCAAATCACGTTATGTACCTGTATTTATAAATAAGGCTTTTTAAAATTATCTTTATTGGATAGAGACAGCCAGAAATCAAGAAAGAAGGGAGAGATAAAGAGGGAGAGAGACACCTACAATCCTGCTTCACCACTCATGAAGCTTTCCTCCTGCAGGTGGGGTCCAGGGGCTCGAACTTGAGTCCTTATGCACTGTAACATGTGCTTAACCAGGTGTACCACCTGGCCCCTGTAAATAAAGTTTTATTAGAACACAGCCATGCCACTTGATTATATAGTGTCTGTGGCTATAACTATGGACTGACAAGTTTAAAATATTTACAATTCCTTTCTTTACAGAGAAGCTTCCAACCCCTAGCTTAAGTCATTCACATTCATATTCTTCTGCATAATGCTTTGTGATGTCAATATCCCCCAATGTCAAAACAAAAAAAAGTATGGGGCAATACACTTTGTCTTGGCACACTGCTAAAGCTTGAATCTGGCAAAAATCAAATGAATTTCCAGAATGCCCAACCTAGAGAAAGGAATTACCTAGCATTTTTCCTTTCTTTTGCTCACACCTTCTTGACTGAAATTTTCCTTCAATGTCTAGCCTCAGAAAACTACCTAACAAGAACAACAATACTTTTGAACATTAGTACTGTTTGGAAAAAAAAAAGTAGAAAACGCATTTTAAGCAGAAAACACATAACCAAATTAAGTAAAACCCAACCACGCATCTAATATTCATTAATTACTCCCCGCCCCGTGTGTTACATAAATGATATTCCATACAAGTATGGGAAGCCTACAGACTGCTACAGACTGGATGAGAGATAGTTACGGGCCGCCTACAAAGGTGGAGACACCAGAGACTTAGAGGTGAAGACTAGAGTAAGGTACTTGGGGAAACATAGTATCTTTGCTGGGGGGCGAAGAACAGAAGGTAGACTGGGAGGTGGAAATAAGGAAATTCTGACAACCACATGGAAATTGTGATGACAAAAGGCACAGGACGTCCCAACAGGACCTTGGGCAGCCTGAGGCAGCGGGGACCCCAACCCAGACTCCTGACAGCAGCGCCAACCCTGTCCATCAGTCCTGTCCCCACGACCCACACTTCATGCGGGTTTATTAACCTCTTACCAGACCTTCGGTACTGTTAGGAAGCCGCTTAAAACCCAGGTAAAGCCATCTGCTCAGGATTCAGGAAGTTCCGGCGAATGGGGATCCGGTCATGGTTCCGCCCACCTAGCGAAGACCCGCCCACATTCCTGAGTCTCATCCACTGAGCTTCCCCCGGTAGGCGGGGCTAAATAACGCCCACTGGTAACCTGAGTGGAGCTCCACCCACAAAAGCACAACCCGCATTCCAGGCGAAGCCCCGCCTTCTATTGTAACCCCGCCCACGAGCGTGTTGCCAGCATCTAGGCCAGCCCACAGTTTTCATGTTGTAGCCCCGCCCACAAAGCGATGCTCCACCTACTGTGAAAAGCCCCGTCTAGTAAGCATCCTTTGCGTGAGGCAGCAGTGCGGGTGTGTATGCTGCTTCTGCAAACTGGAGCCATTAGCAGATTAGTCAAGTTTCTGCTTCCCGGGGCGGTGAGGTGTGCAGAAAATACTGGAAGTGCTTCTGAATCATCTGAGTCTTGAAGATCGATCGTGTCACAAGTAGTCGTTCATAGTACATTAAATCGGCTGCTGATTTCCTGCCTGGTTGTACTCACGCACCCAGGAGGTGGCGCTGCAAACCTTGGAGTGTGTCCGGGTTTTTGCTGACTGTTGTAGTGAGAGTTGATTTTATTTCTTTCCTCTTGCTCTAGAAAAAGAATTTCTAATAGCACAACAGAGGCATGGCAATATAAGACAATTATTAGGGAAGTCAGAGAATGAGGAGGTTTTGGTTTAAGTTTTCGGGAAAGGCCACTCAACTTTTCCAAGAGATTTTCTCCATTAAACTAACGGGTTCAGGTGTCTCTTATCTATGCTTCTCTGCTAATTTCATTCAGATCTTAGGTAAAGTCAGATTTATTTATTTTTAACCAAACTACTACTCAGCACTGGTTTATGCTGGTCCTTAGGATTGAATCTGAAGTTGAGAAATAAAAACAGAAACACAAAGTAGAAAGAACTTGGTCTGGGTTTGGTACATTGCACCAAAGTAAAAGATTCAGAGGGCGGGGTTTGGGGATGGGGACTTTTCAGCCCCTTGTCTCCAGCTGCAGGGGGAAAGCTTCATCGTGAGTGTTGAAATAGTGCTGCAGTTGTCTCTCTGTCTCTGTCCCTCTCTATCTTCCCTTTCCCTCTCAAATTCTCTGTCTCTATCCAATAATAAATAAAAATATATAAAAATTGAAAGATTTATTTAGTTATTTGTAGCAGAGAAGAGAAGGGGAGAAAGAGATAACTGAATGATCACTCTGACACATGTAATGTTTTGGAACAAACTTCGGGCCTCATGTTTGTGAGTTCAATACTTTACCCAGTGTACTACTTCCTGGGTCACCATTTCTTCTTTATTTTTCATACATTTTTTTATATTTATTTATTTTTCCTTTTGTTGCCCTTGTCGTTATTGTTGTTGTTGTTATTATTATTGTTGTTATTGCTGCCGTTATTGTTGGATAGGACAGAGAGAAATGGAGAGAGGAGGGGAAGACAGAGAGGGGAAGAGAAAGATTGACACCTGCAGACCTGCTTCACTGCTTGTGAAGCGACTCCCCTGCAGGTGGGAGGCAGGAGCTCAAACAGGGATCCTTACGCCAGTCCTTGCGCTTTGTGCCATGCTGCGCTACCTCCCGACTCCCCACCATTTCTTCTTTTAAATGATATGTCTTTGCTGAAGATTCCCTGTTGGTATGTTTCCTTTACACACCAACCCTTCCCTTCACATCACACTGGCTTTTACTACTCTCCTACTTGTCCCTTCCTGTTTTGTTATATGATTTAGGTTTATGCCCAAAAGGTTTCTGCTCCATGATAGTCTTTTACAGACTTTGAACCATCTTATGCTATGACTAGATAGAAAGATAGAAAAGATGTAGAGATATTGTGAAGAGATGGTTGAGCAGGCTGCGCTTAAACCTATGAGATGAGTCCCTCTAGGTAAGTCTCTCTCTCTAAAGAGGGGTTGAGCACAGGGGGACACATAAATCTCACAAGGTTGGCAACCATTTAAGCCTGCTCCATTCCATTTTTCTTTACTGTGTCCATTTAGATATAAAGGGAAAGGAGGAGATGATGCTGAGCAATTATTCTGATGCAGTCTCCGCCCCCAGGTTTTACCACGCCCCACAGTGCCCCCTTCAACCAATCCTGCCCCCACACATCACCCCAGGTTGTTGCCCAATAAAAGCTCACTCATCCCCACCCCCAGCTCTCTCTGCACTCTCTCCCTTCTCACCCTATGGTGAGGTAGTGGGGACAGCCATTGCTGGCTGACTCCATGTGGCCTGACACCCCCACCATCCTATAATAAAGATTTGTGTACCCCACTTGCTCTGGACCTCTCTTCTACGCGGTGCAGCCCGATACCTGGCCACAACCAACAATTCCCAAGTCGCACTATGTCTCTACCTCCTTTGCTGTCTCCATATGTCTATTATTGGTTTCCTTTTTCCAGAATGCAAGCTGCATGAAAGCAAAGTTTTAAATTGAATTTTGTTTCTTGTATTAAATTTTCTAATGCTGCATAATTAAAATATATGGCTCAGAACAATAGTCATCTATCTTTAAAAAATTTATAACATTAACATGATCACACCCACCACCAAAGTTTTTTTAATCTTTTATTTTTCTTATTATCTTTATTTATTTATTTATTGGATAGAGACAGCCAGAAATCAAGAGGGAAAAGAGATAGAGAGAGAGAGAGAGAAACCTGCAGCACTGCTTCATCATTTACAAAGCTTTCCCCCTGTGGGAGGGGACAGGGGCTTGGACCTGAGTCCTTGTGCATTGTAACATATGTACTCAACCAGGTGCACCCCCCACAACAAAATTCTGTGTTCCCATCCTTCCAACGATAACCACAGTAGCTCTCACAAAATCTTAGATATTGTTTACTTCTGATTGGTATTTTCTTTCTCTGGCAAGTTCATGTATTTCAGTTCCCTAGATTCCATACAGAAGTGATACCATCCAATAGTTGTCTTTTACCTCTTTACTTGTTTTGCTAAGCATCATCACCTTTAGTTTTATCCATTTTGTCCCAAACGACACACTATCATCTTTTTTGAACGATCATTTCTTATGTAACATAGTTTTGGGGGCATCCTGAAGAGAGCTTGTCAGCCTGGTTCTGGCTCAAGGCCTCTCAGGAAGTTTCAGTTAGATGTTGGCTGGGACTGCAGTTATCTGAAGGAGGCTGGAGGTAGGGGTCTGCTTGTATAGTAATTCATTCATATAACTGCAAGCTGGTACTTGCTACTGGATATTTTACATCCTCTGCAAGAGACATTGGAGTATTGTCACCACATGGAAGATAGTTTCTCCCAGAATGAGTGATCCAAGAGACCAAGGGAAAAACTGCAAGGTCTTTTATGATCTAGACTTAGAAGTTACATAGACTTCCACTGTATTTTGTTACTCACTCATGCCAATCTTAATGAGAAGGGAGACTATACAAGGAGTTAAAAACTAAACCAAGAGAACTTAACATGCAGGAGGCCTACTGCATTAAGCCATTAGTGGGATGGATGGAACCAGGTGGAGTTCTTTCTTGGAGTGAGGTGAAGATATGGGTACTGCACTTGATTGGACAGGCTGCCAGACTGCTCCTTCTTAATAGATAGAAGAAGATAGATAAACCTTGTAAATGCTGGTTCTAAAACTCCTATTAGCACCCTTAGTTTCTCTCTGCAGTTGTACTGAAAACGGTTGATTGTTTGACTTTTTTGTTCTGAACAATTGGTTAAACTCTTTGGGAACTGAGTTCTTCCTCTTTCTTTTTTTAAAAAAATATTTTTTATTATCTTTATTTATTGGATAGAGACAGCCAGAAATCAAGAGGGTAGGGGAGTTAGGGAGACACCGAAAGAGAGACAGCCTCAGTCCTGCTTTACCACTTGCAAAGCTTTCCCTCTGCAGGTAGGCACCGGGGGCTCAAACCCGGGACCTTGAGCATTATAACATGTGCACTCAACCAGGTGCACCACCACCCAGTCCCCCAATTTCTCTTTCTTTTTTTTTTTTCTTCCAGAGTTATTGCTGGTGCTCAATGCTGCACCACGAATCCTCTGCTCCTGGAGGCTAATTTTCCCCCTTTTGTTGCATTCATTGTTTATCATGGTTGTTGTTATTACTATTACTGTTATTGCTGTCATTGTTGGATAGAACAGAGAGAAATGGAGAGAGGACAAGAAGACAGAGGGGGGAGAGAAAGATAGACGCCTGTAGACCTGCTTCACTACTTGTGAAGTGACCCCCCCTGCAGGTGAGGAGCCGGGGGCTGGAACCGGGATCCTTTCACTGGTCCTTGTGCTTCCTGCCATGTGCGCTTAATCTGCTTAATCTGCTGTGCTATCGCCCGCCCCCTTTCTTTCTTTAAAAAAAAAAATTATTTGTATATTTGTTTGTTTGTTTGTTTTACCAGAGCACTGCTCAGCTCTGGCTTATGGTAGTGCAGGGGATTGAACCTGGGACTTTGGAGGTTCAGGCATGAGAGTCTCTTTGCATAAACATTATGCTATTTACCCCTACCCTCTTTCTTTCTTTTTCTTTTTTCATATTTATTTCATTTTTTAATATAGATAGATAGATAGATGATAGATACCACCGAAATTTCCTTCAAAGCAATGGGGGGGGGGGTTTGGGGGGCAGCCAGGCTTGAACCAGGGTTGTGCAATATAGCACACTATATAAGTAAACTATTTTGCTAGCATGGACAATTGAACTCTTTTGGCTTGAATAATCTGAACTTATCAGCATTGATTTGGTGACTTCACAACTTTGTTTCTTTTTAAATAATCTTAGCTCTTAATCTTTACTTTTGTAATATACTTAAATAAGACATGAAATACTAAAAATAGGGTGTGGATTTCTATTAGAAAATGGTATGAGAGTAAACAAATGAACAAAAGTACAGAATGTAGGGTTGTGGCAATGTGTACTCATCTGACAATAAAGGACAAAAATCTGGTCCTAGTTTCTGGAAGCTATAATTTGAGAAGTGACTTGACATGATTCACTGAAGTTACCCTTTCAAATCTGGTCTGAGAATTCTCATTCTGGCAGGGAACCTAAGTTGCTTGAGCAAGTCCTTTAGACCCTTGGGGCCTCAGTGCATTCACTTGGGTAGATTGCATCATGCAGTCATCACCTTAGGATAATTGTAGGAGTGGGGAATAAAGGAACTAGAAACCCCATATAGTCGCAGCTCCATAAAAATCAACACTCTCCACAAGATATCAAATGATAAGACATTCCTGTGGTTAATAAGTCCCAGCTGCTCAAATCACACAGCGTGATGAATGAAGGAAATCGACATAAACTGGGGAGCAAGCATGTTGTTGGACTTGGGACTTTGTAGATTGGTGTTATATCCCCAGTTGGTTGCCTTGCCTCTTTATATAACAGAAGGACGTTGCTCATCTCACTTCCTGGTTGGTAAAAATCAGATGGAAATAGCCACTTGAGTTCATATCTGGAATTTCTACAGAGTCCCTTGGAAAATGTGCATTTTTAGAGAGTCTGTTTATATATCCTAGTGAAACAATATTAATTCATGCTTTGCTATTCCCTTAATATATTGATGCCATAGCTGAATACCTTATAACTAGAGTTGTAACATGCAATTGCTGGTTATAACACAGTGTGATTCTATGGAGTCAACTTAAACCTGCTTCAATGCAAAGGAAATTTGAACAGGATCTCAATGGTGGTTCTAGAGGAAGGGGAGATGATGTCCTTGGTTAGAATTCCTGGGACTGCTGTTCAGTGTTAAGTTTTCCTTATTTATACCTGATGGTTGCAAACTTAGAGAGACTCTTCCTTAAACAACACACTCTTATAAAAGGTTATTCTGCAAGTTAATGGGTTCTTTGATTTGAAAAAGTAGCAAGCTTTTGCACTCCTATCATATTTGTTAAAACCACTTAATTCCTATAGAATCTTTTCTGTAGGAATTAAGTGGTTTTTTTTAAATATTTATTTTATTTATTTATTCCCTTTTGTTGCCCTTGTGGTTTTATTGTTGTAGTTATTATTGTTGTTGTCGTTGTTGGATAGGACAGAGAGAAATAGAGAGAGGAGGGGAAGACAGAGAGGAGGAGAGAAAGATAGACACCTGCAGACCTGCTTCACCGCCTGTGAAGTGACTCCCCTGCAGGTGGGGAGCCGGGTTTTGAACCGGGATGCTTATGCCGGTCCTTGTGTTTTGCGCCACCTGCGCTTAACCCGCTGTGCTACAGCCCGACTCCTAGGAATTAAGTGGTTTTAACAAATATGATAGGAGTGCAAAAGCTTGCTACTTTTTCAAATTTTTTAAAAAAAAATTTTTTAAATTTTTATTTATTCCCTCGTGTTGCCCTTGTTTTATTGTTGTAGTTATTATTGATGTCATTGTTGTTGGATAGGACAGAGAGAAATGGAGAGAGGAGGGGAGATAAAAAAGGAGATGCCTGCAGACCTGCTTCACCATTTGTGGGGGCTGGAAGCGGGATCTTTATACAGGTCCTTGTGCTTTGTGCCACGTGCAATTAACCCACTGCATTGCTGCCCAACTCCCCAGAAAAGATTTTTAAGACTAGTATCTTAAGTATTCAACTTCTCTTCAGCTAGACTCATTGAGTTTAGTTACTGAGACACTTGAGAATCTGTTGCAGAGGTCAAGGTATTTCAGCCCTTTGACTATAGTGTTCATCTTTTTAATTGTCCCCAGGACCACTACTCTTCCTGAGGAAATCAACATTAATTTCGTATCACAGATACACTGTCTTTATTTACCTTTTCCAGATTGTCTCCAAGACATCTATATCTGCTTTTCCCAGTCTTGGATCTAGCTGAGGGTCACATGTTACACTTAGTTGTCATATGTCTTTTGTCACCTAATCCTTGGTTATGTGAATGTCCTGTTCTACATTAATCTAAAAGGTGTAGCATCCATTATGCTCTCAGTCAGAACCAGACATTGCATTGGCCTTGAAAAAATGATTCATTTGTACTTAGCCAAAATCTTCTTATATAGAAACATTCTTCAGCTTTCTTGACTCATGGCTATTGAAAAGAATTTGTTGTAATTTATTACTATGATTATTCTTTATAATTTTTAATTATCTTTATTTGTTTATTGGATAGAGATAGCCAGAAATTGAGAGGAAGGGGGTGAGAGAGAGAGAGGGAGAGAGACAGAGAGACACCTTCAGCCCTGCTTCACCACTCATGAAGCTTTCCTCCTGCAAGTGGGACCAGGGTCTTGAACCTGGGTCCTTGCACATTGTAACGTGCACTCAACCAGGTACGCCACCACCTGGCCCCTATGATTATTCAAAACTGTGCCAAATTTGCCAGTATAATCTTCCATAATCCAACTCCAATATGTATGTATTTTACATGACTCCATTAGTTTTTTGTGGGTTTATTCTGAGTAATTTTAACTTCACAGCACAATTAGAAGAGAGGCACATCCCATGCACCTGTCCCCACACATATAAAACCTCTTCCATTATCAACAACCCACACCAGAGGCCACATCTGTTACAAATAATGACCATCATAATTGCCAAAAGCCCATAGTTTTCCTTATGAACCATCTTGCTGTTTTATATTCTTTGGGTTTGGACAAATATCATTTTAGCATCATATGGACTATCTTTACTTTCCTGAAAATCTTCTGTACTTTCCCTAATCATTCCCTACAACACCCATCATTCTTGGCAACCAGTGGTCTTTTCACTGTCTTCATGGTTTTGCCATTTCCAGAATACCATGTAGCTGGAATAATGAAATATATATATATATATAATCTTTCCACACTGGCTTCTTTAACTTAACACTATTTCAGCTTTTGCCATGTATTTCATAGGCTGAGGGCTCTTTTTTTAAGTGGTAATATTCAGTTGCCTAGTTGAATCATATTTTAATTATCAATTACATACCAGAGGACATCTTATTTGCTTCTAAGTTCTGAAAACTGTGAATGAGACTGCTATAAATAGTCATGTGCACATTGTTGTGTGGATATTAGTTTTCAACTCATTGTGTGATATCTGGTGTGTGTGTGTTTAGAATATGTTTTGTTGGTAAGAAATAAATTGCCAAACTATCTTCTGAAATGCCTATAACCAGTCTGTATCCACAACAGCCATGTATGAGTTTTCCTGTTGTTCTATGGCCTTGCCAACATTTGATGTTGCTGGTGGTCTGGATTTTCACCAGTTCTTCTAGGTATGTAGTGGTATCTTTTCTTTTATAATTTTTAAAGATATTTATTTATTCCCTTTTGTTGCCCTTGTTGTTTTATTGTTGTAGTTATTATTTTTGTTATTCATGTTGTCATTGTTGGATAGGACAGAGAGAAATGGAGAGAGGAGGAGAAGACAGAGAGAGGGAGAGAAAGATAGACACCTGCAGACCTGCACCACCACTTGTGAAGCGACTCCCCTGCAGGTGGGGAGCTGAGGGTTTGAACCGGGATGCTTATGCTGGTCCTTGAGCTTTGTGCCACGTGCACTTAACCTGCTGTGCTATACCGCCTGACTCCCTGTAGTGGTATCTTTTTGTTTTAATTTGCATTTCCCTGATGACATAATGGTAGCAACTTTTATTTGTTTACATGAAATCTCCATATATCCTTTAGTGAGGAATCTGTTAATATCTTTGGCTTATTTTTGAGTCAGCATGCATATTGCCTTCTGTGATGAAAATGAATATATATCAGACTTTATTCTAAAAGATGTGGCTGAAATTATATTGGCATAAGTAGGCCCAATTATGCTAGGGACTATAGAAGAGAAAGTCAGACTTTTCTTCTAGATGTAAGAGGAGCATAAAGTCATTGTATTAAAAATGTATAATGATACACTGACTAGTGGAATGGAATCGAGAGCCCAGTAATAAGCTCCCACACCTATGAATATCTAATCTTTGACAAAGGTGCCCAGACTATTAAATGGAGAAAGGGGAGTCTCTTCAGCAAATGGTGTTGGAAAAATTGGGTTGAAACATGCAGAAGAATGAAACTGAACCACTATATTCCACCAAATACAAAAATAAATTCCAAATAGATCAAGGACTTGGGCGTTAGACCAGAAACTATCAAATAGCTAGAGGAAAATATTGGAAAATATTGGCAGAACCCTTTTCCATCTAAGTTTCATAGGCATCTTCAATGGTACAAATACGATTATTAAAAAAAAAAAAGAAACTAAAACAAAAATAAACCAATGGGACTACACACCAAATTAAAAAGCTCCTGCATAGTAAAAGAAATCACCTTACTGAATGAAGGACCCCTTACAGAATGGGAGAAGATCTTTGCATGTCATACATCAGACAAGAGGCTAATAACCAAAATATATAAAGAGCTCATCAAACTCAACAACTATAAAACAAATGATTCCATTCATGAGGAGAGAATATGAACAGAATATTCACCAAAGAAGAGATTCAAAAGGCCAACAGACATATGAAAAAAAATTTCAAGTCATTGTCAAAGAAATACAAATAAAGACACTACTTCACTCCTGTGAGAATGTCATACACCAGAAAAGATAACAGCAACAAATGCTAGAGAGGTTGTGGGGACAAAGGAACCCTCCTATACTACAGGTGGGAATGTAAATTGATCCAACCCCTGTGGAGAGCTAAAAGTGGGCCTGCCCTATGACTCTGCAATTCCTCTCCTAGGGATATATCCTAAGGAACCAAACACTCCTATCCAAACAGATTTGTGTATACCTATGTTTATAGCAGCAATTTGTAATTGGCAAAACCTGGAAGCAACAGATGATTGGCTGAGCAAGTTGTGATATATATATATATATATATATATATATATATATATATGTATATAACACCATATATATGATTTCACTTTCTTCACTTCATCTTGGATGGAGCTTGAAGGAATCATGTTAAGTGAGATAAGCCAGAAAGAGAAGGATGAATATGGGATGATCTCACTCATAGACAGAAGTTGTAAAATACTACCATGAGGCCAATCTGACTTCCCTGGGCAGATGACCGACCTCACCAATGCATCCTGGAAAGGTAGAAACAGGTTGGGGGTATGATCAACCTGCCAATGCCCATGTTCAGTGGAGAAGCAATTACAGAAATCAGCACCTTAGAGATCTTTGGTCCATACTCCCAGAGGAATAAAAAAATAGGGAAGCTTCCAATGGGGGAGAAAAGATACAGAACTCTGGTGGTGAGAATTGTGTGGAATTGTATTCCTCTTATTCCATAATCTTGTCCATCCTTATTAAATCACTAATAATAATTTAAAAAGTTAAAAAATAGGAAAACACAAAGTAGAACTTGGACTGGAGTTGATGTATTTCACCAAAGTAAATGACTCTGGGGTGGTGGTGGTGGTGGGGTTTCAGGTCCTGGAACATGATGGCAGAGGAGGACCTAGAGAGGGTTTAACTGTTATGTGGAAAACTGAGAAATGTATACATACAAACTACTGTATTTTACTGTTGATTGTAAACCATTCATTCCCCCCAATAAGAAGAAAAGTTTTTCTCTTCCCCCAAGAAAGAACAAAAACAACAAAAAATCTCCAACACTAAACAATAGACCATCAGAAATTCTGGTGTTAAAACCACAGAGAGAGCAAAGTGCAAGAACTGGCATAAGGATCCCAGTTGGAGCCTCTGGCTCCCCACATGCAGGGGAGTCGCTTCAAAGGCGGTGAAGCAGATCTGCAGGTGTCTTTTATCTTTCTCTCCCCGTCTCTGTCTTCCCCTCCTCTCTCTATTTCTCTCTGTCCTATCCAAAACAACGACATCATTAACAACAACAATAGTAACTACAACAATAAAACAACAGGGGCAAAAAAGGGAATAAATAAATATTAAAGAAAAAACCACAGAGAGAATAAACAAAGAAAAATAAATAAAACTATATTAAAACATTTTTCTCCTATTCATTTCTAACTTTATTGAGAATTACGAAAGCAAATTGAAAGGTGGTGGTACACCAGAGTGCATACACATAACCACGTGTGAGGACCCAGGGTTTCAGTCTACTGTCTCCATTTGCAGAAGGGAAGCTTTATAAGCTGTGAAGCAGTGCTGTTGGTGTCTCTCTGTAGCTCTCTCATTGTCCCTTTTCCATCTCCATTTCTCTCTGTCTCCATGAAAAATTAAGAAGAAGAAGGAGAAGGAGGAGAAAATTACAGAAGCACAAAACATAAGCGGCACAGTAGGGTATTTATGCCAGATCTAAAGAATAGTTCTAATTGATCCTTATTTAATAGTGCCTAAACCATACTTTTATTGTCAAAAGGAGGTAACTTGAGATTTGCAATTACTATGTCATGCAGCTGCTGAGTGTGTGGCAAGAGAAAATGAAAGATCACATTTAAATAGTCATTTTTCTTTTGTGGAAGACTCATGCCTATTGTGAAGCTCTTAGCATTGGTTTGTATATAAATAACACTACACAGTTCAATTTGAAATTTCCTTGACCCAACTAAAAAACCTTAGGCAGCTGGAACAGTAAGTTATAATCCTGAGAGGCCACATTCCGGTTCAGAACTCTAAGGTACTGCAGTTCAGCTCAAGCCTTCAGTCTTATGGCAACTAGCTTACCAAGCGTCTAGGAAAAGATGGCCTCAACACTTTACTGCCTGAAAGGTCACAGAAGCAGCAGTATTTAGGAGCCTTTCAAAACCACGGAGATACTTTACATTATCCTCCTCAAAGGAATGCTGTAAAGATCTAATAAGAAAATGTGGAGAAGCATCTATGCTAATACACTGAGTCCATGGTAAGCCTCTAACAACGGTTAGGTTTTTCTGTGTGTGTGTGTGGTTATTACCACTGTTGTTATTTTGGATTTGTGATCATCACAACCACTACCAATCACCACCGACCTCTTTCCACTTCCCTGTAGCCTCACCTCCCAGACAAGCAGCTCTAGGCTCAGTGACTCATTAATTCCCAGTACGCCCTTAAGCAAAACTTTCCTCTCTGTAGTAACTACTTCGCAGAAGTTAGGAAATCCCCTCTGGAAGCCCTCTTCCTATTCTTCCCGCCTCCCTCTTTGCCTCTACATCAAGCCCGGTCTTATTTATCAGCACAGTCAGACTAAAGAAGGAAGACCAGGAACCCCCAGGACTCACCCCATCTCCACAGCAACCTCCTCTCACGGCACTGCCCCCTGGCGGGAGACGCTGAGAACGCACGGGCCCTGGGGTTCCTGGGGCTCCGGAGGTTCCTGGGCTCCCGCTTCAGCGGAGAGGCGCCAGGCGGTCCCCGCCCAAGGCTGGTTGCAGGCTGCCCGCCAGCCCGCGTGCTCGCTTCCCTCCTCCCCTCCCGTCTGAGTCCTGTCACACCTTGCTCTGCCTGCCACCCGGGAGGACCATGTCCAGGCTCAGTTGGGGATACGAAGAACACAATGGTGAGCGCCTCCTTGGATCTAAAGCGGAGGGGCGGCGGGGTGGCCAAGCGGGACCATTCAATCTCCGGGACCCGCAGATCACTCGCTGCTGATTCTGTACTTGCGAGAAACTTTTCGGTTCCTGTTTAAAATGAGCTGCCCTTCCCTGAGCCGAATGCAGGAAGCTGAGGGAAGCCTTAGCCGCCGGTGGAAAGAAAAGAAAAGAAAAGAAAAGAAAAGAAAAGAAAAGAAAAGAAAAGAAAAGAAAAGAAAAGAAAAGAGAAAGAAAGAAAAAGAGGAAGGAAGGGAGAGAAAGGAAGAAAGAGAGAAAGAGAGAAAGAAAAAGGAAGGAAAAAGGAGAGAGACAGAGAGACTCTTTGGGCAGGTGTTGATAATGGGGATATGTGCTAATCCAGTCAAGATCCCCAAACCCCAAAGTCCTCATATGTGTCCATTCATTTTCATTGCAAAAGTCGAGAACTTTCCCCAGTAATAGGTACCTGTCAAAGATATGGAGCTTAACATACTTTAATGACATACTTTAATGAGTTGAGAACACGTTAACTTTCAGCCTTTTGAGCTACTTATTCGCTTAGGGGGAAACAAGTCATGGAAAAGTCTTGAAATATATTTAAGAAATCTTAATCTTAATAACTTGAATTGCAACACTGAAGATTTAAGTTGCATTTTTGGCAGTCAAAACGCAGCAAATTTCCCAACAGCTATTTTCCACAGCTTCCAGGGAAGTGAACTTGTGTTTGTGGACTATTTCTCCACTCTTTCTGCCTCACCTTCCACGCTCAAACTTCCAGGGACTGAGGGTTAGCAAGACTGCTGAAAGTGTGAGACTTTGTGAAAAGGTACTTATTGGAGAGGGTGACAGTACCAACAGTAAGATGTACACTTTTCTTTTTTGCATATCCTAAATTATTAAAGGGACACCACTGTTTACATTAAGCTATGTATTTTTCTTTTTAAAATTTTTAGTTATCTTTATTTCTTGGATAGAGACAGTCAGAAATCTAGAGTGGAGGGGGAGATACAGAGGGAGAGAGATAGAGAGACACTTGCAGCCTTGCTTTACCACTCGAAAAGCTTACCCTGGCAAGGTGGGGACTGGAGTCTCAAACCTGGGTCCTTGTGCCTTGTAACATGTGTGCTCAACCAGATGTGCCACCACCTGGCTCCTTCCTTCTTTCTTTCCTTCCTTCCTTCCCCTCTCTTTCTTTCTTTCTCTCTCTTTCCTCCTTTCTTTCTTAACAAATAATCATTTCAAATAATCGTTGAGTGACACCAAGAAAACCTTAGTGTGAATTACTGTCAAAACTAACTCTGTGAATAATAAAAAAAATACTTTCTTTAACATGCATATTATTGAACATTGCAGGGTGATTATTTTTTGGAAAGCTTACTTTCATAAAGATGCAGAAAGGCTTTCCTTGAAATTCAGACTTTTTGAGATTACAATTAACTTGCCTGTTTTTTTTTTTATTTGAGATTAGTAGTGATCACAAGATGTACTATTGCAGTGCAGTGTATAGTTTCACACCACACCCACCACCAACGTTCTATATCCCCACTCTCCCACCTTCCAAAGATAGCCACTATAGTTCTCACAGTAACCTGCCAGTTTAAAAGGGGTAATAGGAGTATGGTGAAACAGCTCACGTAAATCCTTGGTACTACATGTGCCAACACTTAGAAGTATTCTGTTCTCTCTTATAAAGAAATAAATATTTAAAATAAAAATAAAATAAAATGATGGGCTGGGTGTCGGCACACTTGGTTGAGCACATAACATTACAATGTACAAAGACCTTGATTCAAGCCTGGGATCCCCACCTGCAGGTGTGCAAGCTTCAAGTGATGAAGCAGTGCTGCAGGTATTTTTCCTTCTCCCTTCCTATCTCCTCTCCCCTCTCAATTTCTCTCTATCTTATTAAATTAAATACAAATAAATAAAATAAAATGAAAGTAGGCAAAACATTTAGGGAAAGGTGTAAGTTAGGTAAATTATTTTTTTGACTGAGATAATATTGATAATGTAACATTTCACTAATTTCTGATTTTTTGTAGGAAAACTAGCATATTACTTTAATTTCTCATTCTACTGGTATGATTTCTGTTATTCTTTTTAAATATTTATTTATTCCTTTTTGTTGCCCTTGTTGTTTTATTGTTGTAGTTACTATTGATGTCATTGTTGTGAGAGGGGAGGGGGAAGACAGAGAGGAGGAGAGAAAGATAGACACCTGCAGACCTGCTTCACCGCCTGTGAAGTGACTCCCCTGCAGGTGGGGAGCCGGGGTTCGAACCGGGATCCTTATGCCGGTCCTTGTGCTTTGCGCCACCTGTGCTTAACCCGCTGCGCTACAGCCCGACTCCCTGGAGAGGATATTCTTTTCTTTTTTTAAATTTCTAAAATTTTATTTAAGAAAGGATTAATTAACAAAACCATAGGGTAGGAGGGGTACAACTCCACACAATTCCCACCACCCATTCTCCATATCCCACCCCCCTCCCCCAATATCTTTCCCATTCTCTATCCCTCTGGGAGCATGGATCAAGGGTCATTGAGGGTTGCAGAAGGTAGAAGGTCTGGCTTCTGTAATTGCTTCCCCGCTGAACATGGGTGTTGACTGGTCGGTCCATGCTCCCACTCTGCCTCTCTCTTTCCCTAGTAGGGTGTGTCTCTGGGGAAGCTGAGCTCCAGGACACATTGGTGGGGTCTTCAATCCAGGGAAGCCTGGCCAGCATCCTGATGGCATCTGGAATCTGGTGATTGAAAAGAGAGTTAACATACAAAGCCAAACAAATTGTTGAGCAATCATGGACCCAAAGCTTGGAATAGTGGAGAGGAAGTGTTAGGGAGGTACTCACTGCAAACTCTAGTGTACTTCTGCTTCCAGGTATATATTTTGCAGTAGTTTATGGATACGTGTGAACATAAGCTCTCTCTCACAGAAACTGGTGTATATCTAGGTTTTGGGACTTTGTTAGAAAGAGAACCACCTGAGATGAAATTAGAGTGTATTATAAAAGGAAAGGTCTCACCCGAGTAATGAAGCTGAAGGGTTGTCATTCCACACGTGAAGTCTCTGGACACAGTCTGAGGTGAAGCATGTTGAGGTGGCAATCCTTGCGTTGGTTAGGTTGTGGTCGGCGGATGCAATATTATTTGATATGGAAGGGGAGAGGCATACGGGAAAGTGGGCCCTATCCAAGGGTTCCAGGACTGGAGGAAGTAGGGGCTCTATAGTGGAGATGTGAGGTTCCTGCTGTCTTAGGGTTCAAAAAGACAATGGATAGTTAATGTTATCATCACATTATTTGGTAATTGGGTTAACTTTGAAAAGTCCTTTTGTTATGGTTTGCTGTACAGTACCCAATATCTTGTATATAGCTGTGCTATTGGATGCTTATAATCTACTTGGTCTAGGCTTTTGAGAGAGTACGCATATCAAATACACAGCCTATATATTAAAAAGATTCAGTTTGTGTTTTGAAAAACGTTGAGACATACAATTGATTTTCCCCCTCTCATATTAATTAACTATTGATTTATATGTTTACATTTTGCTAGGAGTGTACATAAACACCATTCCCACCACCAAAAGACTGTGACCCATCCCTCCCACCCACTCCCACCCCCCACTGGCCCAGGAAGCTGCATGTCTACCCCTCACCACAGGGCTATTACTTTGGTGCCCTACTTACAATTTGGTGAGGTCCTGCTTTTAGTTTCCCTTTCAGATCTTCTTACTCAACTTCTGTTGATGAGTGGGATCATCCCATACTCATCTTTATCTTTCTGACTTAGCTCACTTAACATAATTCCTTCTCGCTCTGTCCAAGATGGGTCAGAGAAGGTGGGTTCATTGTTCTTGATAGCTGCATAGTATTCCATTGTGTATATATAGCACAGCTTTCTCAGCCACTCATCTGTTGTTGGGCACCTGGGTTGCTTCCAGGTTTTAGCTATTATGAATTGTGCTGCTATGAACATAGGAGTATACACCTCTTTTTGGTTGGGTGTTATGGAGTCCTTGGGGTATAACCCCAGGAGAGGAATTACTGGATCATATGGAAGATCCATGTCTAGCCTTGTGAGAGTTTTCCAGACTGCTCTCCACAGAGGCTGTACCAATTTACATTCCCACCAGCAATGTAAATGGGTTCCTCTGTCCCCAGATCCTCTCCAGCATTTGTTGCTGCTGTCCTTTTTGATGTATGCCATTCTTACAGGAGTGAGGTGGTATCTTAGTGTTGTCTTAATTTGCATTTCTCTGACAATCAGTGACCTAGAGAAGTTTTTCATATGTTTGTTAGCCTCTTGGATCTCCTCTGTAGTGAATGTTTTGTTCATATCCTCTGCCCATTTTTGGATGGGGTCATTTGCTTTTTTGGTGCTAAGTTTGCTGAGCTCTTTATATATTTTGGTGATTAGTTTCTTGTCTGATGTATGGCATGTGAAGATCTCCCATTCTGTGAGGGGTCTCTCTGTTTGTTTAATAGTTTCTTTGGATGTGCAGAACTTTTCAATTTGATGTAGTCCCATTGGTTTGTTTCTGCTTTAGTCTTCCTTGCAATTGGGTTTGATTCATCAAAGATGTCCTTGAGGTGTAGGTGGGAAAGTGTTTTACCAATGTTTTCCTCTAAGTATTTGATTGTTTCTGGTCTGACATCTAGGTCTTTGATCCATTTGGAGTTGATTTTTTTTCTGGTGAGATAAAGTGGTTCAATTTCATTCTTCTGCATGTTACAACCCAGTTTTCCCAGCACCATTTATTGAAGAGAGCCTCCTTCTTCCATTTAATGCTTTGGGCCCCCTAATCAAAGATTAGATGTCCATAGGTGTGGGGATTTATTTCTGGGCTTTCAATTCTGTTCCACTGGTCTGTGTGCCTATTTTTGTTCCAGTACCATGCTGTTTTGATGATGATGGCTTTATAATATAGTTTAAGGTCTGGGAGTGTGATGCCTCCATTTCTGTTTCTTTTCCTCAAGATGGTTTTGGCAATTCTAGGTGTTTTCAGGTTCCAGATAAATGATTATAGTGTTTATTCTATTCTCTTAAAGAATCTTGGTGGAACTTTGATGGGTATTGCATTAAATTTGTATATGGCTCTGGGGAGAATATTCATTTTGATGATATTTATCCTTCCAATCCATGAGCATGGGATATCTTTCCATTTCTTGGTATCAGTTTCTATTTCCTTGAGTAGCGACTCATAGTTTCCAGCATACAAGTCTTTCACTTCTTTGTTCAACTTTATTCCTAGGTATTTGATTGATTTTGCTGAAACAGTAAATGGGAGTGATTTCTGGATGTCTTCTTCTTCAGATTTAGTGTTTGCATAAAGAAATGCCACTGATTTTTGTACATTGATTTTGTAGCCTGATACCTTGCTATATTGCCTAATAACTTCCAGTAATTTTCTGCTGGATTCTGTAGGTCGTTGTATGTATACTATCATACAATCTTCAAAGAGTGAGAGCTTGACTTCTTCCCTTCCAATCTGTATTCCTTGGATTTCTTTCTCTTGTCTGATTGCTATGGCAAGAACTTCCAATACTATGTTGAAGAGTAATGGTGACAGTGGACAGCCCTGTCTAGTCCCCGATCTGAGGGGGAATGCTTTCAGCTTCTGTCCATTGAGTATGATTTTGGCTGTAGATTTGCTATATATAGCCTCCACTATCTTGAGGAATTTCCCATCTATTCCCATTTTTTGTAGAGTTTTGAGCATGAATGGGTGTTGGATTTTGTCAAAGGCTTTCTCTGCATCTATTGAGATAATCATGTGGTTTTTGGCTTTGCTTTTATCGATGTGGTGAATGACATTGACTGACTTACGGATGTTGAACCAACCTTGCATTCCTGGGATGAATCCCACTTGGTCATGATGAACAATCTTTTTGATATGTTGTTGTATCCGGTTGGCCAAGATCTTGTTTAGTATTTTGGCATCTATGTTCATCAGCGATATTGGTCTGTAGTTTTCCTTTTTTGTTCTGTCCCTATCAGCTTTTGGTATCAGGGTGATCTTGGCTTCATAGAAGGTGGAAGGGAGTATTCCTGTTTCTTCAATCTTATGGAAAAGCTTAAGATATACGGGTATATCTGTTTCCTGAAAGTTTTGTAGAATTCGTTTGTGAAGCCATCTGGTCCAGGACTTTTGTTGTTGGGGAGATTCTTAATAACGGTTTCAATTTTTTTGTCTGTGATTGGTGCATTTAGATTTTGTAGTTCTTCTTGGTTCACTTTTGGAAGGGCATATGCTTCTAGGAATTGTTCCATTTCTTCCAGATTCTCTAGCTTGGTGGTATATAGTTCTTCATAGAAGTTTTGCAGGATTCTCTGGATTTCTGTGGTGTCAGTTGTGATATCTCCCCCATTGTTAACAATTCTATTAATTTGAGTCTTCTCTCTTTTTTGTTTGGTGAGTCTGGCTAGGGGTTTGTCAATTTTGTTTAATCTTTCAAAGAACCAACATTTGGCTTCATTGATTTTTTGTATGGTTCTTTTATTTTCGATGTTGTTTATTTCTGCTCTAACTTTAGTGATTTCTGTCCTTCTGGTTGCTTTAGGGTTCCTTTGTTCCTCTTCCTCTATGTCCTTCAGGTGTGCAGTAAGGTCGTTCATTTGAGCTTCTTCTTGGTGTTTAATATGTGATTGTATGGCTATAAGTTTCCCTCTCAGTACTGCTTTAGCTGTGTCCCAAATATTTTGATAGGCTGTGTCTTCATTTTCATTTGATTCCAGGAACTTTTGAATTTCCTGCTTGAGTGAGTCTCTGACCCAGTGGTTCTTAAGGAGTATGTTGTTTAGTTTCCAAATTCTGTGACTTTTAATAATTTTCTGTTTGTTGTTAAATGTTAGTTTTACTCCACTGTGGTCTGAGAAGGTACTTGGGATGATTTAAATGCTCTTGAATTTATTGATGCTGTCTTTGTGGCCTAACATGTGGTCTATCCTTGAGTATGTGTTATGTGGATTTGAAAAGAAGGTGTATTCCATTTTTTGGGGGTGGAGGAGTCTGAAAATGTCCAAGAGGTCTAGTCTGTCAATCTCTTCATTCAATTCTCTTGTATCTTTATTGGTTCTCTGCTTTGTTGATCTGTCTAAGTGTGAGAGTGGGGTATTGAAGTCTCCCACTATTATTGTATTACTATTGATGTATTTTTGAAATTCTTTCAGTAGGTGCTTAATGTACTTAGATGGTCCCTCATTGGGTGCATAGATGTTAATAATTGTTAAGTCTTCTTGGCTGCTTGATCCTCTAATCATTATGTAATGTCCTTGCCTATCTTTTATTACTTTATTTAATTTAAAATCTATCGTGTCTAAGATGAGAATGGCTGTTCCTGCCCTTTTTTCTGGTCTGTTAGCCTGTATGATAGTTTTCCATCCTTTCACTTTAAGTCTGTGTTTATCTTGTTGTGGCAGATGGGATTCTTGCAAGCAGCATATGGTTGGGTTATGTTTTCTGATCCATACCCCCACCCTGTGCCTTTTGATGGGTGAGTTTAAGCCATTGATGTTTATTGATATTATGGATTTAATGTATTGTAGTGCCATTGTTAAAAAAAAATTTTTGTTTGCTCTGATATATTGCAAGTATTATAGTGATGTTCTTGTTTATAAGAGGTCTTTTAGAACCTCTTTCAGGGCCGGCTTGGTGATGGTTGCCTCCTTTGTTTGTCTAAGAAGGTTTTGATCCCTCCATCTAGTTTGAATGAAAGTCTAGCAGGATATATTATCCTTGGTTGAAACCCTTTTTCATTCAGGGCTCCATAGATATCTTGCTATTCCCTTCTGGCTTTTAGAGTTTGAGTGGAGAAGTCTGCTGATAATCTTATGGGTTTTCCCCTCTATGTGACTTTTTGTTTCTCTCTTGCAGCCTTTAGGATCCTTTCTTTGTCCTTACTTCTTCTCATTGTGACTATGATGTGTCTTGGTGTCTTCAGGTCTGGGTTGATTCTGTTTGGTACTCTCTGGGCCTCTTGAATCTTGATGTCCTTTCTGTTATTCAGGTCTGGGAAGTTTTCTTCTATTATTTCCTCTAGAATGTTTGCTTCCCCTTCCTCTCTTTCTTCCTCTGGCAGGCCAATTATACGAATGTTACTTCTTTTGAGATCATCCCATATGTCTCTGTTGTTGTTTTCAGTGTCTCTCAATCTCTTTTTAATCCATTTCACCTCTTTCTTAGTTTTCTCTAACTCATCCTCTGTCTGACTAATTCTGTTTTCTGCTTCTGTTAGTCTGCTTTCCCTTGCCTCAGCTTCTTTCTTCATTACAGCTATTTCAGCTTTCAGTTCTCTAATTGCCTCAGGATAATCAGTATTTTCCTTGGGTGTCTCAACTGTTGTTTCCCTAATACTGCCATTCCTTTCCTCCAATGTTGTTTTCATTTCTGTGATTAATAAGTTTATTATTGCTTGCATAGTTTTCTTATCTATGGTTACTTCTGGCTGATTTGTAGTTTCTTCTGGGCTCCTGTCTTCATTCATTGGAGTAGGAGTTTTATTTGTTTTTGATCTACCCATTTTTTTGATTTATGTGTTTCTTTTTTTTTTATGCTCTGTTGTTCCTCAGTTGTTGTATCTTGAGTACAAGTAACACTGTACTAAATACCTTTATGACAATTGCACTCACCAACCTCAGGAATTACAGTAGCAACTGAAGCAAGTATTGAAGCAGTTTAATCACTACCAGTTAGCCAAACAATTTCTCCAGTCCGTGAAAAAATAGTAACAAAATCCCAGTGAAGAAAGAGAAAAGTAAGAAAGGATAGCAAGAATAGACAGCTATGCAAATCTACTATCCACTGTATATTCTAGGGGTAACAAGAGGGGATAGGGAACTAGAGCAGAGATACACACATAGAGAGTCCACTCTGAGTCAGATTTCTTCCCCAAAACAATTCACAAATTCAGAAAGGCAAGGAAGAAGGAAGAAGTGTATGACAAGATAAAAAAGAAAAAAGAGGCAAGAGAGAGAAAAGGGAAAAGATAAGAAAAAGTGCTGTAATTAAAGAGCAGTGAAAGGAAATTCCCAAATGTGTATCAGTGAATTCAAAAAAGCACACTGTTGGTGTGGGGGCTGGGGGCTGTGACTTTGGAAGCTGTAGGATTAAGGAAGAAAGGATGACAATAATGAGAAAAAGAAAAAAAAATAAAGAGAGAGAGAAAAAAGAAAAAGATAAGAAAAAGAACAGTCATAAAAGGGCAGTGAAAGGAAAGGGTTTTTTACATGTATTTATTTTTAATTATTTAATTAGCTATGCGGGGTGAGGTGGGGGGTTTTGGCTACTTAGAAAGAAAAAAGGCCAGAGGTTTCAGAAGGGTATAGACTTAGAATTAATGATATTCCCTGGTGGGACAGGAATTTGGTAAAATAAAGGAGCTCCTAGCAGGAGATCCTGCTGGGAGCTGGTCTCCAGAGACTGGTTGGGGGGCGTGGCCGGTAAGGAGGTATGCTTAGAAATTAAAAGGAAGAAAAAAAATTTTTTTCCTATGCTAATTCTTAACCCAAATTAAGTTATAGTCACCTCCTTGGTGTCACTGCTAGGACCCCTTATTGGCTGGCCTACTAAAGGCAGACAATCCTACCGTTTCCAGGAGATGTGGTCAGAGCTCAGCCACTAGCAGCTTCTCAGTCCGCCATCTTCTGGGAACCCCCCGAGAGGATATTCTTAATCATAGAGTATTAAATACTCTAATTTGTTAGACAGTTCTGGCTTCAATGAAAGTCTCTCTCTCTCTCTCTCTCTCTTTATATATATATATATATATATATATATATATATATATTTAAATCCATCTTAGAAATGTGTTCTGTCCTGACTGGGCAAGTTATACTGTCTTTTCTGTTTTTACATTGGGGGAAAAAAAAAGGCAGTGCATAAGCAAAGAAAAGGAAACTTGGAATAGTAGCAGTGTTAAAATGGAATATCAAAAGTCAAGGCACTGGAGGAGGGTACTATCTTCACAAAAGCTTCTACTATCTTTATCTTCTATGGTTTTATTGGTTTAGTTAGGACATAGCACAGTTGCTGAAAACTGTCAATATACATCACTATGGATACTCAAAAGCTCCTGAATCACTGGGACAATCACTTTGTTTTTCTACTTAGTAACTGTGTCTAAGTGAGGTTAAAACAAGATGTTTTGGGGCAGACAAAATAGTTTACAGTAGACAGTGCACTGCTTTGCCATCTGTGTGACCCAGATTGGCCCCTGGCCCCTACCACATTGAAGGAAAGTGGTGGTCTCCTTCACTCTCTCTGCTTCTCTGCCTTCTTTGTCTCTATCTTCAAAACAAAAACAAGCCAACAAGAATGTTTTATGGGGGGGCTGGGTGGTGGTGCACATATTATAATACCAAGGATCCGTGTTCGAACCCCCAATCCCCACCTGCAAAAGGAAAGCCTCACAAGTGGTGAAGCAGTGTTGCAGGTCTCTAGCCTTTCTATCTACTCCTACCATATTGATTTCTAGCTGTCTCTATCCAATAAATAAATAAAGTTAATTTAGAAAAAAAGAATGTTTTATAGGTAGGGGAATGTATCTATCATAACGATTAATAGCCATTAAGTACTTGATGCAAAGTGGTACTATTTTAATTTTACCTTTTCTTGCCTTAGCTTTTATAAATAGTAAAAGTCTGGAAGTAGAGAGTAAAGATGTGAGGAGGAGGAGAAACAAATGCTTACCTGCCTGGAAGAAAGCCAACAACATGTTGTGACATCTGCACTGCATATTTGAACTCGAATACTCATTAGGTCAGCTCATACTTGGTGGTAGCTGGGTAGAGATTTTTTTTTTTTTTTTGCCTACATGAAAATGGACTAGATTGTATATGAACTGAAAAGATAATATGCGTACTCCATGAAGAGGAAGTGGAATTCCTTTTCTGTAACGAATTGTAAGCAAGGACTTTTGATGTTCAAGTTGCTTTTAAGTCCAAAGTGCCAGTGTGATGGAGAAAGGTGACAAGTTGGTGGAAGGTGTGGTGTCCTCATTTATCAAGAGGAGATATGAAACTTTACACCTGTCTTCTAAAAAAACATTTCTCCAGTAAAATGATCTTTAAAGAAAGTGTCAGATTCATAAGAGAATAACCCTTTTTTAACTTTAAAATTTTATTTTATGATAGAGACAGAGAAATAGGGCAAGTGAGGGAGAGAGAGAAATAGAGAGAGGAGAGACACCTGCAGCTTGCTCCACCACTTGTTAAGTTTTCCCTCTGCTAGTGGGGACCAAGGGCTTGAACCCTGGTCCTTGCACATGGTGACTTGCGTACTTTATCAATTGTTCCACCACCCAGCCCCAAGAGAACAACTTTTTTTTAAATTTATAAAATGCAAGTATTGACAAGACCATAGGCTAAGAGAGCTACAGTTCCACATAATATCTACCACCAGGACTCTGTATCCCATCCTCTCCCCTGATAGCTTTCCTATTCTTTATCCCTCTGGGAGTATGGACCCAGGATCATTGTGGGGTACAGAAGGTGGGAGGTCTGGCTTCTGTAATTGCTTCCCCACTGAACATGGGCATTGACAGATCAATCTATAATCCCAGTCTGAAGAGAATAACTTTTAAGTGAAGTATATTGTTATCTCTCACACTTGGATATTCTGTATCTAAAATATATGTGGATGAATTTATGCATAATGAATAATAATGAACATACTAAGTATAGAGATTGAAGCTGCAGATTATTATACATTTGCATTTCTTAAAATTTAATTCTATATTTCTTCTTTTAAAACATTTGTATTAGTAATAAAATGTTACTGCACATGCTGTGCCCTTTTAACAACTACTTGAGCTTTACAGAAATTATTTGGTGGCCCTGTGTTTTACTTACCTAGTGGTGGCTGTGTGAAGTGCAGACACAGTAGAGATAATAAGAGCCTCTAACCTATAAAGTAACTCATATCTGTCGAATAGCTTGGTGTTTATTTGAAGCTGAATCCTTGATGTTGATTTCAGGAGTCAGAACTTGAATATAATCACCCAGAGAAATGAAGAAGGTAGACAAAAGGGCGACCATCTTGTGGGTTTACATCAACTTACCAAATGTATGTCTGCTTTGGGAACTTAATATAATTTTAACTTTCAGAGTAGAGGATCAGGGTGTCACTTATTGCTTCTGTTGGAATTTAAATGTATCATTCATTGGCAAGATACCACCAAAGAACTTACTGAGATTTAGGGAAAAAATTAATTGCCATGTGACTCTTCTGGAGTTAATCAACACTATTCATAATAGATTGCACGGTGCTGTCCTGTCATTTTACTTGACTTATTTTATTTGAACTTTTTATGTGTTTCATTAGGTTTATCCTTTGCAAAACCACAGGTAATTGAATTGAAGCCTGGCTGCTCCTCAAGATACCAATGAATGGAGAGAAGAAAGCAGTAGAGTTAGCATTTTTTAAAGAACTATATCTTTTCTTTGCTACACAGATTTCTCAGCTGTGTAGATTCCTCCAGCCTACAAACTTGACCTCTGGAGCCATGACAGCTCATTCTTGGAGCTGAAAATGAATCTCATTAATTTCTAAGATGAATCATGCTATTGTCTTTTTCTTTCTTTTTTTTTTGTTTGCCTCAAGGGTCATTGATGGGGCTCGGTGTCTGCACTATGAATCCACTGCTCCTGGAGACCATTTTCCCCCTTTTGTTGCCCTTATTGTTTAATGTTGTTGTGGTTATTACTGTTGTTGTTGTTATTGATGTCATTGTTGTTGGATAAGACAGAGAGAAATGGAGAGAGGAGGGGATGACAGAAAAGGGTTGAGAAAGACACTTGCCGACCTGCTTCACTGCTTGTGAAGCGACCCACCCCCACAGGTGGGGAGCCAGGGGCTTGAACCAGGATCCTTATGCCAGTTCTTGTGCTTTGCGCCATCTGCGCTTAACCCACTGCTACCGCCCGGCCTCCTTGTGCTATTGTTTTTAGTTTGCTGAGTGAACAAACAAAAAACAGATATGCTCAAGTCCTGAGGATGAACATTTTATGTCTTTTTGTTTGATCTCTGACAGAGTGCAATGAACTCAGAGTCTATTTGTTGAATGAAATAACTAATTTGGTTTTTTTTTTTCTTTTGGTTCTATATATTTAAGGTCCAATTCATTGGAATCAATTTTTTCCTATTGCGGATGGGGATCAGCAATCTCCAATTGAGATTAAAACCAAAGAAGTGAAATATGACTCTTCTCTCCGACCTCTTAGTATAAAGTATGATGCAAGCTCAGCAAAAATCATCAGTAATAGTGGCCATTCCTTCAACGTTGATTTTGATGACACTGAGGACAAATCAGGTTTGCCTTTTTCTTATTCGTCTTGTTCTTCTTTTGGTGGGACTGTACTTATCTTTATTTATTTTTGTATTAAAAATCTGTTTATTTATTTACTATTGGATAGAGACAAAAATTGAGAGGAGAGATAAAGAGACGAAAAGAGACAGAGAAACGCCTGCCTCCCTGCTTTACCACCCATGCAGCTTTCCCCATGAAGATGGGGGCCAGGGGCTTGAGCCCGGGTCCTTGCACACTGCAATGTGTGCACTTAATGATGTGTGCCATTGCCTGGTCCCTGTACTTATTATTTATTTATTTATAGAAAGGAAACACTGACAAAACCATAGGATAAGAGGGGTACAGCTCCACACATTCCCACCATCAGATCTCCGCATCCCATGCCCTCCCCTGATAGCTTTCCTGTTCTTTAACCCTCTGGGAGTATTGACCCAAGGTCATTGTGGGATGCAGAAGGTGGAAGGTCTGGCTTCTGTAATTGCTTCTCCGATGAACATGGGCATTGATAGGTCGATCCATACTCCCTTTATTATTTAAAAAAATTTATTTATACGTGAATAATGATAGGCAGAGAGAGAAATAACCAGATATACATGTACTGCTGGGGCTTGAACTCCAGACCTCATACTTGAGAGTCCAACTTTTTATCCACTGCACCACCTCCCAGACCACCCTGTACTTACCTTTCTTTTAAAATTTATTTCTATATTACTTTTATTAGAGCAATCCTCAGCTTTGGTTTATGGTACTGCTAGATATTTACTTATTGATCATTTCTGAAACACCTATTTACTGTATATTACTTTATATTACAATAAAACAACAAGGGCAATGAAAGGGAATAAATAAATAAATAAATATTTTTAAAAAATTAAGTCAAAACAGAAAAGTACACGGGGAATACTGGAGTTGTATTATTGCCCCAAGGAACCAAGATAGCTAGAAAACTGAATTGACAACCTGCAATAATTTTGTATTATAGAACTTTTTATTTTATTTTTTTAAACATTTATTTATCCTCTTTTGTTACCCTTGTTTTATTATTGTAGTTATTATTGTTGTCAACGTTGTTGGATAGGACAGAGAGAAATGGAGAGAGGAGGGGACTACAGAGAAGGGGAGAGAAAGATTGACACCTGCAGACCTACTTTACCACTTGTGAAGAGACTCCTCTACAGGTGGGGAGCCGGGGACTCAAACCGGGGTCCTTAGGCTGGTCCTTGCGCTTTGTGCCACCTGCACTTAACCCGCTGCACTACTGCCCGACTCCCCATAGAACTTTATTTTAAGTGTATTACCTTCACTGTAAAGATCATTGCTCCTTAAACTCTTTCGCTCATCATTGAAGAATCAGTAACAGACAGTTGCTTGCACTCAGTAAGCTCTCAAGGACTGTTGAGTGAGTGATGAGAGAGTAACTAGCTATTGCATGCTAAGAGCAAAAGAAGCCAGAATTAAAGAAAGCTCTACAGAAGAATAGCAGTCCCAGTGACTAGGAACATTCTTGGCTTTGGTCTCTCTCATGATATAATCCTAGCAGATCTGTGCTCTTTGGCTTTCTTTTCCTAGATTCCAAGCAAAGCACAAATGTGCTGTTCACTCACTTTGCTTTACTTCAAAGGTCTGTCATAAATGACTAAAATATAACAACATTGGTTTCACTTGTCCTAAGACTATGTTGGGGCAGGGGAAATAGCATAATGACTATTCATATATATATTCCCTTTTGTTGACCTTGCTGTTTTTCATTGTTGTTGTTATTGATGTCGTTGTTGGATAGGACAGAGAGAAATGGAGAGAGGAGGGGAAGACAGAGAAGGGGAGAGAAAGACACTCACAGACCTGCTTCACCGCCTGTGAAGCTACTCCCCTTCAGCTGGAGAGCCGGGGACTCAAACCGGCATCCTTACGCCAGTCCTAGCGTTTTGCATCACGTGCGCTTAACCCGCTGCACCCCTGCCGGACTCCAGCATAATGGCTATTCTGTAGGCTTTCATTTATGAGACTCAGAGGTTCTAGGTTCAGTCCCCAGAACCACCGTAAGCCAGAGCTGAGTGGTGCTTTTCCCTCTCTGTAGCTTTCATTCTCCCCCTCCCTCAAAATAATAATAAAGAATATGCTCTGGAATGATTCTTGGGTTACTTTAGTGGCAACCTTACACACTGAAGTGGGTGGATGAGTGTTTCTAGAGGTTAAATCTTTTTTATTATATGATAATAATATTTATTGATCCAAAACTGTTCTAAGTATTGGGTAACTGTAATGCTTCCATGTGGTTTACAGGGGGAGGGAGGGGGATACTCAAAACTGGGCCACTGTATGCAAAGCAGGGCCCTTTCTGGATGAGCTATCTGTTTGCTTCCTGATTTTTTTAAATTTTTATTATTATTCCCCCCCTTTTTTTTCTGCCTTCAGGGTTACTGCTGGGACTCGGTGCCCACACCACGAACCCACCGTTTCTGGAGAACACTTTTTCCCCTGTTACCCTGGTTGTTTTACCATTGTTGTGGTTATTATTGTTGTTGCTATTGATATTGTTGTTGTTAGATAGGACAGAGAGAAATGGAGAGAGGAAAGAAAGAGAGAGAAGGAGAGAGAAAGATAGACACCTGCAGACCTGCTTCACCGCCTGTGAAGCGTCTCCCCTGAAGGTGGGGAGCCAGGGTCTCAAACCCGGATCTTTATGCCGGTCCTAGCACTTTGAGCCACCTGTGCTTAATCCACTGCGCTACTGCCCGACTCCCGATTTATTTTTGAGGAGCCACAGCCTCTTCTCACCTGCTCAATTTCCCTGATCTTGGGCAGCTTTTTTTTTTTTTTTTTCAAATAAAGAAAGTCAGAACAAGAGAGAGACAGAGAGGAAGAGACACCATAGCACCAGAACTGCTCCCAGTACAATGGCAGCTTCCATATGGTAGCTGTCCCTTTGACTCCAATAGTTTTCCCTTAAGGAATCTGTATCTTAGTGAGGTAAATAGTAAATATATGAACAGAAGATGAACTGATTTTATTTTATTTTATTTTATTTTATTTATTTATTCCCTTTTGTTGCCCTTGTTGTTTTATTGTTGTAGTTATTATTATTGTTGTTGTCATTGTTGGATAGGACAGAGAGAAATGGAGAGAGGAGGGGAAGACAGAGAGGAGGAGAGAAAGATAGACACCTGCAAACCTGCTTCACCGCCTGTGAAGCGACTCCCCTGCAGGTGGGGAGCCGGGGTTCGAACTGGGATCCTTAGGCCGGTCCTTGTGCTTTGCGCCACCTGCGCTTAACCCGCTGCGCTACCGCCCGACTCCCGCACTGATTTTTAAATGAACATTTTTCTGATTTTTGTTACCAGCCAGCTGACCACAGTATAGATTTGTAGAGGGTTAGAAAATTAGTAACAAGTTTAAATCAGATTCAATAGCATAACACAATAGAGTAAAACATTCTTTTCCAGTTTTACCACAGTGTTGGTCTTTGCAGCATATAATACGTGACAAAGACTTTTACTAAGCTATTTAAAAAATAATTAATTTACTATTATGAGAATTAACTTTTTATTTACTGGAGAAAGAAGGTGGGAGAGAAAGAGAGAGGGAGGGAGGGAGAGAGAGAGAGAGAGAGAGAGAGAGAGAAAGAGAGAGAGTATGAAAGAGAACAGCAGAGCACTGTATAGCTCTGGCATGAGTTGATATCAGGGATTAACCCAGAGGGCTTTGGGCCTTCAACCATGCATGCATGTTGGTGTTCTAACAAGCTGAGGCTATCTGCTTTGTTTTTTAAAGGTTCTATTTTTCTCTTATCCTTTATTTTGTATGTGTTTATTTATTACCAGAACACTGCTTAGCTCTGGCTTATGGTGACGCATGGCATGAAGTCTTTTGTATATCCATTAAGCTACCTCTCCCCTTCTCTGTCTTTTTTTTAAAGAAAGTTCTTAATGCAAGTATAACTGGACTAATATTATGCCAGACATTATTTTAGAAAAACTATTACTCTTTTTTTTTTACACATACATGGAGGTGCCAGGTGGTGGGGCACCTAGTTAAGCACACTTATTACAGTTCACAGGGACCATGATTCAAACCCATGGTCCCACCTGCAGGGGGTAACTTCACAAATGGTGAAGCAGTGCTGTGGGTGATTCTGTGTCTTCTCCTTCCCTCCCAATTTCTGTTTCTATTCAGTAAATAAATAATTTTAAAATCTTAAAAAATTCACTTATGAAGAAACAACAATGACCAAAAAATAAATCAACATGGATGGAGACAATAGCATTTATTTATTCATCTCTTTTAGGAAGTAAGTTGAATAATCTTCCACTTGAAAAGTCTAAATCATTCTTATTAAAATAAATGTTGTCATCTTTATTTTATCTCAGAGTTTAGCTGTTTATTTGTAGACGACCTCAAAGTCAGTGATAAATTAACCACAGTAATTTTTGACTCACCTTTGCCCACACTATTTCTTAAGAAGAGCTATGCTCCAGTGTATAGTCTTCACAGTTAGATATTTATTCCACTTATAGTACCAGATTGGATATTTGGGTTGAGGTACTCAAATGTGGAGTTTAGGTACATAAAGAGTGATACCATCTTTGTTGTTTAGCTAAGTGGAGCTGTGCTAATCTGGCTTTAAGCCCCGGATTCAGAGCAGACTTTGCAGAGATCAACCATTATTCTTGGATGGTTCCCTAACAATGTGTGTTTTTTGGTATCACTTTCTTTTGAGCCAGATTGTTGGCATCTTCTTTCAAAATCAGGCTTTCTAATCTGCGAAGGAATGACTTTATGGCTCAGTGAAGGTCTTTTTATATAACCATGAGATAAAAAAAGAAAAAAGGACAGTGGAGTTGTTGCTTCCTTCTTATTTGGAATGTAGGCACATCCATGCTGTCTGGATCACTTAGGAAAATGTGGCCTTTAAACTATTTTATCTGTGAATCATTTTGAAACTGTCTAAAGACAAATCAAATGGTTCATTTATTCATTCATTCATCAAGTATTTATTGCACATCTCCTCTGATAGTTACTGTGCTAGGTGATAGGTACCTCAGGGACCCAAGTGGTCTCTGACCTCATGAATATTAGGTGCAACAAGGAAGAATAAAATTATTCTGTTTGCAACAGAAGAGCAAACTTTCAGTTTTAATGTAATTGGTCCTCTCTTTTCTCTGTTTTTTTTTCTCTGTCATTTTTTAAAGAGGACTTTGAAAATGACTGTATTTATTGTAAAGAAGTCTACATCCCACTAGATCTAAAGGAATGCCCAAAATCTCCAAAAAAGTTCTAATATTTTTGCTCACATTTTTTCTTCTTGGAAATTCTCAAAACTGTAGAATTAAAGGATATTTATTCCATAACCCAGTTAAAAATAGACAAACAAATACAAATACAAAGAAGCAGAAGCCCTTACTAGCTTAAGTGAATTCTGAAAAATCACATGATTTAGTTGCTAAATTGGGACTATTCACAGGTCTGATGATTACATTCATAATACTAACTTGTAGTCTCTAATGTTCAACTTCAGCTAAGCCAAATCTAGTAAGGGAAAAATTAATTTAGTTATATTGGTTAATATAGACTAAGTATAATTTAGACCATTCTTTTCCTTACAGTATAGTTCCAGGAAGATATTTTCTCTTTTACCTTTTCTTGCTATTTGTAGAAAACTATGTGATAATAAACTCTTTTGCTTCTTCCTCTTTTTTTTTAATGTAATTTTTTAAATTGAGTGAGTGAGTTATTTAAAAAAAATATTTATTTATTTGGTAGGACAGAGAAAAATGGAGAGGGGGGAGGGGAGAAAAGGAGGGAGAGAAAAAGAGAGAGATCTGCAGTACTGCTTCACCACTTATGAAGCTTTCCCTCTGCGGGTGGACAACGAGGGTTTGAATCCTGCTTGTTGTGCATGGTAAAATGCATGTTCAACTGGGTGCACTACTACCCAAGCTCTTCTTTTGCTTCTTTAAAGAAATTTATTCTTCATCCCTCCATATTTATGTATTTATTTATTGCCTCCGTGGTTATCGATGGGGTTGGGTGCCAGCACTATTACTATGTGCGCATAACTGGGTGCACCACTGCCTGGCCCCCTCCCCCATATTCTTCAAACAAACACAATAATTATCAATTCAGAGGAAATAGTTAGGACTTCTTTTTTTTTTTAATTGATTTAGTAATGATCATCAGCAAGACCATAGGATAAGAGGGGTACAATTCCACACAATTCCCACCACCAGAGTTCTGTATCCCATCCCCTCCATTGGAAGTTTTCCTGTTCTTTATCCTCTGGGATCATGGACTTAGGATCATTAAGGGGTACGGAAGGTGGAAGGTCTGGCTTCTGTAATTGCTTTTCCGCTGCACATGAGTGTTGGCAGGTTGATCCATACTTCCAGCCTGTTTCTATCTTTCCCTAGTGGGGCAGGGTTCTGGAGAGGCGGGGCTCCAGGACACATTGGTGAGGTCATCCATCCAGTGAAGTCAGCTTGGCATCATGGTAGCATCTGCAACTTGGTGGCTGAAGAAGCATTAAGATATAAAGCAGAACAAATCGTTTGATAATCAGGAATCTAACGGCAAGACTATAGCCAATGAGAGTTGAGGTCTCCATTTTGGAAGAAGTTCTATTTTAGGTATATTCCAAGGGCTCATGACTTTACTAATTTTTGCCCAACAGCTAACAAGCAGGTGGGCCAAAGGTACTCTCTGGGAAGATGGTGTTAGAGTTGGAAATAGGACTAGAAAGCTGTATCAGGGAAGAGAGTAATTCCCAATTATGGAAAGTATACAAATATTGTTAACTGTAATCCCCACTGATTTGATCTGGGGCACATATTCAGCACAGGAGCCTGTGTAACTTCTGTATCCCTGTAGGTCTGAGCTTACATTCCATAGTCATAACTAGGAACATTCTAGGCTGTTGAAGGAACGAGTGTTGAAGGAACCATCTTCCTCAAGTGGCAGAGTATGTAGATCCAACCTACCTTCAGAGAATGGGGCAGTCCCTACCAATGTTGACCCACATGGAAGGCAGGGTCCTGGAGGGGCCCATAAAAGGGTCCACCATGCTGATCCTGATGGAGATGACCAGTGACAGTGGAGAGAGGGATCTGCTAGAGATATAGGCCCATCATGTCTAAGTGGGAATCCCAGAATTTGGACAATGAGGTGGCTGGGTAGTGGCCAAAAGAGCCATCATTAAAGTATAACAGTCTCTTGCCCCTATCCAGCTTTTGTAAGGACTCCTTTTTTAAAAAGCTTTCCCGTCTACTTGATCTGATTTTATTGTAGTTATTTAAACAATTATATTTGTGGGAGCTGGGCAGTAGTGCAGCAGGTTAAGGCTCACATGGCGCAAAGTGTAAGGACCTGCGTAATCCCACTTTGAGCCTCCAGCTCCCCACCTGCAGGGGATCACTTCGCAGGCGGTGAAGCAGGTGTGCAGGTGTTTGTCTTTCCCTCCTCCTCTCTGTTTTCCCCTCCTCTCTGGATTTCTCTCTGTCTTATCCAACAACAACTACAGCAGCTATGACAACAATAATAACAAGCGCAACAGCAAGGGCAACAAAATGGGAAAAGGAGCAGTGGTTTTGTAGTGCAAGCACTGAGCCCCAGCGATAACCCTGGAGGCAAAAAAATAATTATATTTGTTGAAGCAAGTAATCATTCATACTCTGCCAAATTTGCAAAGATATAATTAGTGTTTAAAAAGTGAGTTAAGTTTGTTTTATATTTCATGCCTACCTAAGAAGATAGAATTCAAGTACAAAAGATGTTCTTTTGCAATTTTTGTGGTTAATAATAACAAAAATCAAATTGTGGTAATATATCCAAAAGATCAACTGCATGGTAAGGTATTGATAACATACTTTGTGCTTATTTTTTTAAAACATGGTAGACTTGAATTTATTTTATTATTTATTTTTTCCCTTTTGTTCCCCTTGTTTATGGTTGTTGTTGTTATTGCTGTCATTGTTGTTGGATAGGACAGAGAGAAATCGAGAGAGGAGGGGAGAACAGAGAGGAGGAAAGAAAGACAGATACCTGCAAACCTGCTTCACCACCTATGAAGGGAACCCCCTGAAGGTGGGGAGCCTGGAGCTGAAACCGGGATCCTGATGCTGGTCCTTGGGCTTTCAGAAAGCCATGTGTGCTTAACTTGCTGCACCACTGCCTGGCTCCCATTTATTTATTTATTTATTTATTTAACCAGAGCACTGCTCAGCTCTGGCTGATGGTGGTGCGGGGGTTGTGGGGGACTGAACTTGGGACTTTGGAGTCTCAGGCGTGAGAGTCTCTTTGCATAAACATTATGATATCTACCCCTTCCCTTAATTTTTTTAATTTTTGGTTTTCACACTCTAATTAGAAAGAGGTGGCATTACTATCTTGAAGTTATAGACGTGAAAGCTGAAGTTAAAGAGTTTGTGAAATATCACGCTAAGGAGATTGTGAACCCAGTGTTCTAAAAGTGAAGAGAGAGAGATAGGGAAACAGAGAGACAGGCTGGGAGTATGGATTGACCTGCTAACGGCCATGTTCAGCGGGGAAGCAATTACAGCAGCCAGACTTTCCACATTCTGCACCCCATAATGATCCTGGGTCCATACTCTCAGAGGGATAAAGAATAGGAGAGCTTTCAAGGAGAGTGGGGTTGGATGGGTTAGGAAGTTCTGGTGGTGGAAATTATGTGGAATTATACCCCTCTTATCCTATGGTCTTGTCAATATTTCCATTTTAGAAATAAAATTTTTAAAGAAAATCTGCATTATAGATTCTCCCGCATTATACTGAATTTTCACTCATTTACCTCAAACTTGCATTCTTGTCAGCAAAATGAAGTATATTTTGGTAAATAATTCCTTAGAGGACATGGGGATATGTGGACATGATGAATAACTAAGAAGAGGTTATGGGTTGTCACAGCATATATAAATAGTTTATTCTTCCTAACAATTTGAAATGTATCTGTGTTTAGTTCTGCGTGGGGGTCCTCTTGCTGGAAGCTACAGGTTACGACAGTTTCACCTCCACTGGGGATCTGCTGATGACCATGGGTCTGAACACGTGGTAGATGGAGTGAGATACGCCGCAGAGGTAAGCCATCATCAGACTGTCATGTTTCAGCCTGCACCTAGTAAAGAGGACCCCTTTCTTGAGTCACAGTAGATTATATAAGCCGAACTTATTGTGTCAACACAGAATTTGTCAATATGTACTACAAATGTAGCCCAGCCTCTTTTTCTCTTTCCCTAGTTGTAAAGTAGGGCTCTGGAGAAGTGGTGTTCTGGGAGACATTGGTGAAATACTCTGCCAAAGGATTTAAGGATGGAATCATAGTAGCATCTGCAACTTGGTGTCTGAAAGGCAGTTAAGATATGAATAATAAGAAATAGAGTTGTCTAGAAGCATTCTTAAGATTTTGGCTTGAGCAGCCTTAAGGATGATTTTGTTACTTATTGAGGGAAGATGTTGCAAAGAAAAATTAATTTTCTGTTTTGGACATGGTAAGTATTTGAAGTGCCAAATATATATTCTAGGCTCACATTCAAGTAGGCCTCTGGATACACATCTGGAGTTGAAAGAAGAGGTCAGGGCTTGACATGGGGGTATTTGCAAATTACTTACATTGGTTTTCAGAATTAATGAATTCCTTTGCACTCAGCCATAGAAGTGATTCCAAGGTGTTAATTAGTTTCTCTAGCTGCTTTCATATATAACTTTATTAATATTATTATCAAGTCCTATCTTCTTTAATTTTTCATTTTCAACCAGAGCACTGCTCAGCTCTGGCTGATGTTGGTACCTGGTATTGAGCCTAGGACTTTGAAGCCTCTTCCATGAACATACTTTTGATTGATCACCATACTGTCTCCCTGGCCCCAGCAATGACTTGTCATTGAGCTTAAGTAACTGTGCTTGCCATTGTTAGCCAGGAAAAGTGAATTTACTGCTTATGTGTTTGAGGTACAACTGAAATAGAAGTGCTAATAAAAGTAACATGGGTTCCCCTGAAGGTATTGTGGTCAGTTCAGCAAAGTATTAAGAGAGGACATGTTAAAAAAAAAAGTTGTGGCTTACACTAGTTTCCCATAATATTTCAAAGAATTGTTGTTTTCTAACCAGCAGAAGGCTGTGTAGACTCATCTCTGTAGTTACACTGTCTTTTTCTAATCAGTTGTCCTTGTGAATCTAAAGAACCCATTTAGTTCATGTCACTCTGGTATTATCTCTTACTAAGTAGATTGATGCATTCAGAGGGAACCAGTTGGAAACAACTTTAGTGTTCTTTTGAACCCCTCCTTGGCAGTGGAATTTTATGTTTCATGTGAGTCAAATAAATTTTGTTTCATCATTCAATGTTTTCAGGATTTGTTCCTCTCTCCACACCACTTAAAACATGACACCACAGCAATTCACTTTTATATTTTCTGCCTGGATATTCAGTGATCTTCCTTTGCCATTTGTAGATATTGCACTATTTTACAGTGTATAGTTCACTGTTTGTGACGGTATTTTTTAATGCATTGCTAGAGAACAAACCCAGCATCTCATGCATGTGCTTTACTGCTGAGCCACCTCCTGGGCCCAGTTTTTAAATTTTGTTTTTAGAGGGAGAAGGAGAGAGAGTGAAGAAAGTGTTCTTTCACCATTTATGGAGGTCTCTTTGTAGATTCCTTGTGGTGCTAGGGATCGAGCCCACAGACTCACATATGCACCAAGATGCACAATGGTGCTCTATACTGAGTGTTCTCTTCTGCTCCAATAATTTTTTTTCTTTTTTAGATTGAGACAGAAATGCAAAGAGAGAGAGATAGGGAGAGAGAAAGAGAGAGAGAGAAGAGAGAGAGAAGACCACTGTACCAAAATGTCTTTCAATGTGTTGGGAGCTAGATTCGAACCTGGGTTGCACACATAGCAAAGTAGCATATGCTATCCAAGTAATCTATTTTGCCAGTCCAGTAATTCACATCTATTCAGAAATCCCCTTATGCAAGTTGCTTATAAAATGTGAAGCTATACTTAAAAGGAAACTGGACATGGGGAGTCAGGTGGTATCACAGCAGGTTAAGCGCGTATGGCACAAAGTGCAAGGACTGGCATAAGGATCCCGGTTCGAGATCCCGGTTCCCCACCTGCAGGGGGTAGATTCACCCTGCAGGCACTGAGTACCAGTGGTCATCCTAGTGGCAATAAAAAAAAAATAGATGAAGGACGATAGAAAAAGATACCATAGCACTAGTGAGATTTCTCCTCTGCAGACTTTCCCATATAGTAGTAGTCTCAGCTATGAACCTAGCAGTCCCTAGACATTAAGAAGTTTTAAATTATAGTGATAAACATCTGATTAGGTAGTTTTAGGAACACTGAACACCTGAAATCCAATTGCATAGGTAGTCAGTATCTCCACCCACCTGGGAGTTGGGAGTTGTGAAAGAGGTGAACTCTGCTACCAGCCAGGACCCGATGGAAAACTACTCAGTGGCAATCCCATCTCTGGGAGCCCCCAGTTATTTGGGAGCAATGTTGAGATGTTGTTTGATTGGGAGCCCCTAGGCAGGATGCTCTGGGTTATTCTAAATAGTGATGTAAACCTAAATATAGTGTACAACAGACTAGCTGAGTGGCCAAGGTCATCCTTCACTTGTACTTTAATTTTTGGACAAAAGCAAATAGGAAGATTCCACCCAAAGTTTTCATGGAGAATATACTTTATATATTAGTGCATAGCACCCAGGACAGCTATGTAAATATTCTATGTGCATTCACATTACTTTTTTTGTGTTAGCAAAGAGTACAGATTTATTTAGCCAAGTATATAGCTTTAGTAGGTACACAAGTACACAAGAGCATGGCCTTCATCTCAAGAAATGTGAAAAAGCCTGACTCCAAGCTCCAGGAGTAGAAAATGTATTTAGTTATAGAATGGAAAAAAGATGTATATGCCAGGATGAGGATAGATAGCATAGTGGTTATGTTATACAAAGAGACTTTCATGCCTGAGGCTCCCAGGTCCCAAGTTCAGTCCCCCGCACCAGCATAAACCAGAGCTGAGCAATCCTCTGTTTAAAAAAAAAATGTGTAGGCTAATCAGAGGACAGACTTGACTCCAAGTGAGAAAAAAAATTCTTCTTAAGAAATTTAGTTAAAAGAATAGTACACCTTTGAGATATGTGGGGATGAGGTGGGGTGGGCAGGGAGTAGGTCAGCCTTTATATTTTAAGGAATGTTAAAAAATAATATTTGTATTACAGCGCATATCTTTCTTTCAGCTCCATGTTGTTCACTGGAATTCAGACAAATACCCCAGCTTTGTTGAAGCAGCTCATGAGCCAGATGGACTAGCTGTCTTGGGAGTATTTTTACAGGTGAAATTTTACTGACTTTATTTTAAATACATAATCACTAGCGCTGAATAAAGAAGTTCCTAAGCAGGACCGATTACAGAAGCCAGACCTGCCACCTTCTGCACCCATAAAATATTTGGTCTATACTCCAGAGGGGTAAAGAGTAGGGAACCTTCCAATGGAGGAGAGGGTATATGGAACTCTGGTGGTGGAAACTGTATGGAATTGTACCCTTCTTTTAAACTTTTTTTTGTTTTTTTAATAATTTTAATTTATAAAAAGGAAATACTGACAAGAACCCTAGGATAAGAGGGGGTACCACGCCACACAGTTCCCACCACCAGAACTCCATATCCCATCTCCTCCCCTGATAGCTTTCCTATTCTTTATCCCTCTGGGAGTATAGACCCAGGGTCATTATGAGGTGCAGAAGGTGGAAGGTCTGGCTTCTGTAATTGCTTCCCCACTGAACATGGGTGTTGGCAGGTCAATGCATACTCCCAGCCTGCCTCTCTTTTTCCCTAGTGGAGCAGGGCTCTGGGGAAGCAGGACTCCAGGACACATTGGTAGGGTGGTCTGCCCAGGTAAGTCCAGTTGGCATCATGCTAGCATCTGGAACCTGGTGGCTGAAAGAAGAGTTAATATATAAAGCCAAACAAATTGTTGACTAATCATGAACCTAAAAGCTGGATTAGTGCAGATGAAGATTTTGGGGTCTCTGTTTTGTAGATAGTTAGTAGACCTATTTTAGGTATATTCCAAAGGGCCCATGACTATACTAGCATTTTAAAAAATATTTATTTATTTATTCCCTTTTGTTGCCCTTGTTGTTTTTTGTTGTAGTTATTATTGTTGCCATCATTGTTGGATAGGACAGACAGAAATCGAGAGAGGAGGGAAAGACAGAAAGGGGGAGAGAAAGATAGACACTTGTAGACCTGCTTCACTGCCTGTGAAGCGACTCCCCTGTAGGTGGGGAGCCAGGGGCTCGAACCTGGATCCTTACTCCTGTCCTTGCACTTTGCGCCACCTGTGCTTAACCCACTGTGCTACCACCCGACTCCCGTTTTTTTCCTTTTTTCCTCTGAGCCTGACATCTGATATGCAGGTGGACCCAAGTTATTGTCTGGGGAGATGATGTCATGGCTGGAATTGGAATTGTACCCCTTTTATACCACAATCTTGTAGATCAGTATTAAATCACTAATAAAATTTAAAAAAGAATTTCAAATGTGGTTCACATAGCTTACCTTTTTTTAAAAAAAGAAAACTGGGTTTAATGTTTTCCTTTTGAAATTAATATTAAAGTTTTTTTTAATATTAAAAGTTTTATAGGGGACTAGGCAGTGGTGCATCTAGTCAAGTGCACACATTATAGTGTGCTCAAGCACCTGGTCCCCACCTGCATGGGGAAAGCTTCATGAGTGGTAAAGCAGGGCTGCAGGTGTCTCTCTATCTCTTTTCCTCTCTATCTCCCCTCCCCTCTCAACTACTCTCTGTCTCTATCCAATAATAAATATATAAAATAAAACAAAATAAAATACTTATATAGTGGCATGGAGGGTTGGCTCTGTGGGTGAAGCACATTTCTTGCATGTGTGAAACCCCAGGTTCAATCCCTGGCAGAGCAGTGTGGATATTTGTGTGTATGCATACACACACACACACACACACACACACACACACACACACACACACACACACACACACACGGTTCATCTAAAGACTTGGCACTGCTGTCAGAACATTATCTTGTGACTCCATTTACTGCCCATAGCTCATTTTTATGTGAATTGCAACAATGACAAGAGCTGTATAAGTAACATCCGAGGTACTGAGAAGAACTTTATTCTAGACTCTTCCTGCTTGCACAATATTTAAAGCTACAAGGCAGAGTAATATTCAAGTTCCTGGTTTTTGAGTCACTTGTTTGATTACAGTGGGTTGTTTTCTCAAATGCACTTGCCAATTAAAAAATAGTATTTTCCTTTGTTAAATATATACAGGTGGTCAGACAAGTATTAGAGTCATAATTCCTATGCGTGGGTTGGGCTGCTTAACTCCACCACATTCTTGTAGGGTGTGCACTTTGCTACTCCATCAACTCTTTGATGTTGCAACTCCTTTGACCTGGGACCAGGGTAGTCCTAGGGCAGAGCAGAGGTTGGTGTGGATTGCAATGGCTTTACTTTGGTCACCAAGTCCAGTGAGATCCCAGCAGGTTAAGAAATTCTACTTTAACTCTGAAGTCTTTAAAAACTTCAGGTAGATACAGGACCCTCTAAGAGTGAAATAAGGGGGTCGAGCAGTAGTTTAGTGGGTTAGGCGCACATGGCGGTGCAAAGTGTAAGAGTTTGCGCCCCCCCCACCCCCCGGCTGGCTTTCCACCACCTGCAGGCCCTGTTGCTTCACAGGTGGTGAAGCAGGTCTGCAGATGTCTTTCTCCTTCTCTCTCCCTTTCTCTCTGTCCTATCCAACAATGATGACATCAGTAACAACAACAATAATAACTACAACAACAATAAACAACAACAATAAAAAACAAAGGCAACAAAAGGGAAAATAAATTTAAAAAATAAATATAAGAAAAAGAGTGAAAAGAAGTACATACATTTTTCTGATAAATTTTGCACAAGGTGATAATATATTGCCTTGGTGGGTGACCACAAATCAGGTTAGGCTGGAAGTGAGCAGAGTTTTCTGTAATATTCTGATGTCACAATCGTCAGTTTGTATCTAGAGTCTGAAAGTTACATCTGATTTAATAGTGCAGGTATTATGTAAGAGTTTACTAAGCAAGATTTTGCTCAAGTATCTTAGACCTTTATAAAGCTGAAGAAAATGATAAATGACATAGTGGGGGTTGTATTGTTAAATGGGAAACTGGAGAATGTTATGCATGTACAAACTATTGCATTTACTGTTGAATGTAAAACATTAATTCCCCAATAAAGAAATAAATTTAAAAAAAAGCTGAAGAAATATGAAGCTCTTGCTACCAGTTTTGGAGTCAAACTTATGTTTAGCCAAGGAGCCTTGTAATATTATCTTGTTGTTCAGATCTTCCTGGTATGATAAGACCAGAAGGTAAAGAGAGCCTTATTATAGAACAATCACTGTTTGTTCTGGACTTAGATTAAAAAAAAAGAATTTAAAAATAGTGACCTGACCGGGGTGATTCAAATTTATTTACTAAAGTAACCATTTCTTTTAAAACTTCACATTTTCAGATTGGTGAACATAATTCTCAGTTGCAGAAGATTACTGACATCTTGGATTCCATTAAAGAAAAGGTAAAATGAATTACTATTTGCTACAAATACAAATTTTCTCTTAATTTCTCTTATCTACTCTTAAAAACTTTGACTATAAATACAGCATACTGTTGTTTGCTTCGAAGCAGATTTGGAACATTCTGAATCTATAGAGCAGAAGTAGTCCATTACTTCTAATCTTTGAAAATTATCAACTGTTACTTATCTAAAAATAACCACAAGCTTGTTTATGCTTAATGAGTTTCTGGTGTTAAGAGTTTTGTAGAAAAAATCCTTAGGTACAACACATTTTAGAGACCACTTATGTTGAAACAAGTCTCATGTTTCTTTAATAAATCTAGTTGATATGCTACTTTGTCAAAGTAGGTAGATATGTATTTTTTAGATGCTAAAGGCAAATACTAAGTAGTTCCATAAAGTAGGGTTCCAGTGAGATATTTCACTGATCTGACACACGCATGCATTGAAGTGTATGTAAAGCTATTCACTGGTACTAATATATGAGAATTCACGGGACCAGACAGGGGCACACTGAGTTAAATGCACAGAGTATGAAGCACAAGGACGAGCAGAAGGATCCTGGTTCTAGCCCCCAGCTCCCCACCTGCAAGGGAGTCGCTTCACAAGCAGTGAAGCAGGTCTGCAGGTGTCTATCTTTTTCTCTCCCTTCCTGCCTTCCCCTCCCCTCTCAATTTCTCTCTGTCCTATCCAAAAAATCAAAAAAATAGCCACAGGAGCAGTGGATTAGTAGTGCAGGCACCAAGCCCCATCGATAACCCTGGAGGCAAGATGATGATGATGATGATGATGATAAATGGGAATTCTCTTTTCTTTACCAGGGCAAACAAACAAAATTCACAAATTTTGACCCAATATCTCTGCTTCCTCCTTCCTGGGACTATTGGACCTATCCTGGTTCTCTGACAGTTCCACCCCTTCTTGAGAGTGTCACATGGATTGTTTTAAAACAACCTATAAATATCAGCTCTCAACAGGTAAGTCACTTCTCCAGGTTGATCTCAGCTGGCTTGAGAAAATGGCACTACTGGGGAAATAATGGTCTACATGACAATTGGTGTGACATGAATACAATTTCTTATGTTCCATGATCTTTGTCCGTGCCACTATTTATAACAGACAAAACTGGCAAACAGTCCAGAAGTCCAATACAGATGAGTGTCTAAGAAAGCTGTGATATAATAACACAATGGAATACTACTCCACTATAAGAAATAATGAAATATTCTCTTTTGTCACATTTTTGAAGGGATCATATTAAATAACATATATCAGAAGGAGGATGAATACTGGATGATCTCACCTGTCTCACAGGTGAAACAAAGAAAGGGAAATAATAGAGTGAATTTAGACTGGTTGTGGCCTATTGCAACAGAGGCTGATTTTTTTTCTAGTTTCTTTCATTATTGTTATTATTTTTAATATTCTCATTGATGGTTTTAATGCTTTACAGAGAAGTCATTGGTCATTCACAAATGAGTACAATTTCATTATGCACCAGGAATTCAAAGTTCTTTTCTGTCCCTCCTGCCATTTTCTTTCCCAGAGACCTTTGCTTTGAAGCAATGCACCAGGCCTAGTCCACGTTTCACTTTGTGTTCTCCCTCCCTGTCCCTATTTATTAAATTCTGCTTATAAATGAGATCATTTAGTATTCACCCATTTCTGGCTTATCTCACTAAAGATGATGTCTTTAAGTTCCATTAAAGATGATGGAAAAAAAAGATGACTTCATCACTTTTAACAGCTGAGTAGTATTCTCTTGTGTAAATATACCACACATTTTTTTAGCCACCCATCTGCTGTTGGATATCTGGGTTGTTTCCAAGCTTTGGTGATTACAAGTTATGCTGTTATAAACAAAGGTATACATAGATCTCTTCTGATAGGGTTTTGTTTCTCTTGGATAAGTTCCCAGGAGAGGAATTGCTGGGTTATAGGATAGGTCCATTTCTAGTGTCCTGAGAAATCCTTTTACTGTAGTAGCAAAAACAATAAAATATTTAGGAATAAGATTAACAAAGGAAATGAGGCTGAGTTTTTTTTTTTAAAAAGAAAGAAAAATAGAGACTTGGCATACCCAGTTGAGCACACATGTGCGAAGACCTGGGTTCAAGTCCCCATTTGTAGAGGGAATTTTCATGAATGGTGAAGAAGCAATGCTGCAGTTTCTCTCTCTCTCTCTCTCTCTTTCCTTATATCTTCTATTTTCCCCTTCCTTCTCGATCTTTTTTATCTATTCAGTAAATAGTAAATCAATAAAATACTAAAAAGACAGGAAGAGAAAAATGAATACCCTTCTCCTCCTTTTTTTTTTTTATCACTTTATGAAGCCCGTGGTTTCCTTTCACTAACTAGAGGATTATTGAACTAGATAAGATTTATATCCCTTTCATATTTGACTTTTTATGAATAGATGATTTCTTTCCCACTTTAAAAAAAAATCAGATTACTGCTCAGTTCTAGTTTATGGTGGTGCTGGAGATTAAACCTGGAACTTCAGTGTTTCAGGCATGAAAGTACTTTGCGTAACTATTTATGTGATTTCCCTGGCCCACTCTCACTTTCTAGGATTAAAAAAAAAAAAAGAAGAAGAAGAAAGAAGTATACTGTGTATACAGGCTCTGACAGAAATGAAGTTGCACCTTGAGAGCTGTATACTTTTGTTTTCTGTTATTTGGTCTGACTTATAAATGGATTGGGCATATTCTCTTTTGCCTCAGTCCCTAGAGCTGCTGCTTTTACTGAGTTCTTCATAGAGTGAGAATGTGATGCTTGTGAAACATGTGAGTCTGCCATATGAAAGAAGTTGCTCTCAATTCTTGGTTTTATGTTAACAGAAGTTTGTGCAGCTGCTCGAGGGGCTGTAAGCATCGATGATGAGTCTGTGGGGTGCTGTCCGTGTTGTTCTAGTAGAGACATTTACTCATTTTTCTTTCTTTAAAAAATTTTTTTCACATTTAAAAAAATATTTATTTATGTATTTATTCCCTTTTATTGCCCTTGTTGTTTTATTGTTGTAGTTATTATTGTTGTTGTTATTGATGTCGTCGTTGTCGGATAGGACAGAGAGAAATGGAGAGAGGAGGGGGAGACAGAGAGGGGGAGAGAAAGACAGACACCTGCAGACCTGTTTCACCGCTTGTGAAGTGACTCCCCTGCAGGTGGGGAGCCGGGGGCTTGAACCGGGATCCTTATGCTGGTCCTTGTGCTTTGCACCACCTGCGCTTAACCCGCTGAGCTCCAGCCCGACTCTCTTCTTTTTAAATTTAAATTGTTTTAAACGTTTATTTACGTACTATTGGATAGAGACAGAGAGAGGAGGGGGAGATAGAGAGGAAAAAAGATAGAGGGACACCTGTGGCTCTGCTTCACCACTCATGAAGCTTTTCCCCTGCAGGTGAGGACCAAGGCCTTGAACCTGGGTCCTTGGGCACTGTAGTGTGTGCACTTAATCAGGTGTGCCATCGACTGGCCCCTTTTCTTTCCTTCCTTTTGTTCTTCTTTTGGTTTAATTGGATAGGACAAGGAAAAATTGAGAGGAAAAGGGAATAGAGAGATAGAGACAGAGAGACATCTGCAGACCTGCTTTACTGTTTGTGACGCTTCCCCCCAGCACTGTTCCTGAAGCTTCCCGCCTGCATGTGGGGACTGGGGGCTTAAACCTAGACCATCCACACGTACTAAGATTTGTGCTCTGCTAGGTGTGATACCAGTAAGCTCCACTAGTCTATATTCTTGTTAAGATTTTACATCAGCTAGTTAAAAAAAAAAAAATCCTCAGTACAACATCCAGTATAACATCAAGCTGTCAGGCTGGTCAGTTACATGGTTCATAGCTCTGAGCAGAATTTCTGAATCAAAGATTTCATGAACTGGTAGCCAGCTTGACCTCCCAGGAAAGCTCAATAAAGTAGTTAAAAAGGGGAGGGCAGTAGTGTACCTGGTGGAGAACACACATTACCATTCATGAGTACTTGGGTTCAAATCCCAACTCCCTATCTGCAGGGGGTGATGCTTCCCAAGTGGTGAAGCAGGTCTATAGATGTCTTTCTCTCTCCCTTTCTATCTGCCTCCCCCCTCAATTTCTCTTTATTCTATCAAATAAGATAGAAGGAGGAAAAGGGAAAACAAACAAACAAATACCCAGCCAGCCAAAGCAGTGGATTCATAGTGCTGGCATACCAAGCCCCAGCAATAATCCTGATAGCAAAAATATAAATACATACATACATAAATAAATAAAGTCATTATTTTTAACGTGAGGGGGATGTGCAGTGGTGCACCTAGTTGAGCATACCTGTTACCATATGCAAGGACCCAGGTTCAAGCCCCTAGCTCTCTCATGCAGGGGAGAAGCTTCAGGAACAGTGGAGCAGTGCTGGTGTTTCTCTCTCTTTCTTTCTCTCTCTCTCTCCCTGTATATATATTAATAAAATGAAAGCTCTAGTGGCAAAATCAAAACAAAAATAGTTTAATAATCTTTCTAGCTAATGAGCTACTTCTGTTCCGGGCTTGTCCACCATCCTAGCTGACTATTTATTCCCTGCTTTCAAATCAAAGACGAGAACTAGCTACCGTTAACTTTACCAAGGTCACATGAGGTGACATGTCCTCTTTAGTCTTTGAACATATCCAGCCTCTGTTGACTTTGTTGTTAGGATGAATAAATGCTTATCAACATTTTGTTAAAGTCTGGGTAAAAATCCACAGTGTGACTGACATGAAATTCCTGTCTTTTTTTTTTTTTTTCCTGCTATCTCAAATAAGGTGAGTTGTATCATAAGAAGAAAGACTTGTTGCTGATTTAGTGATCTTACTAATGGAGTTCATTTACTCTCCTTCATGTGCTAAACTGTTGACTTATATATTTCTTTGGTAAATCTGAAAAAGTTTCTAGTAAGATCTATGAATTTTACTTCAAGGTAATAGCAATAGGGAATTTTTTCTTTTATTGCTATGATGGGGACTTCACTGCTCCAAACCTACTTTTTCATATAGAAAGGGAGAAACAGAGATAGTGAGACAAAGGAAGAGAAGGAAAGACATTACAATTCTGCAGCTTACCCTGGTGTGGTGGGGGCTGGTCCTGAACCTGGGTCACATACATGCCAAAGCAGGCACAGTATTCAGGTGAGCTATCTTGCTGGCCCAGCATCTGAAAATCTTTATTCCTTAAAGTCACTTGGAAAAATAATTTGCTTTTCAATATACCTGTAGTTTAGAAGAGAATTCATCAAAAATCTGTAATTTGGTTTTTTAAATTGAGTAAGGGTAACCTATAAAAAAACAGCTCCCTAAAAGTTTTGGAATTGTGATGGCATAGCTGTGAATTCACCATTGTATCTTATTTGGGGCTCAGTTTATTAATAATAATTGCTAATGTGCTTCTTTTTTAAAAAAATATTTATTTGCTTATTCCCTTTTGTTGTCCTTATTGTTTTATTTTTGTAGTTATTGTTGTTGTTATTGATGTCGTCATTATTGGATAGCACAGAGAGAAATGGAGAGAGGAGGGGAAGACAGAGAGGGAGAGAGAAAGACAAACACCTGCAGACCTGTTTCACCGCCTGTGAAGCGACTCTCCTGCAGGTGGGGAGCTGGGGGCTTGAACCGGGATCCTTAACGCTGGTCCTTGTGCTTTGCGCTACTGCCCAACTCTCTTTCTTTCTTCCTCCCTTCCTTCCTTCCTCCCTCCCTTCCTTCCTTCCTTCCTTCCTTCCTTCCTTCCTTCCTTCCTTCCTTCCTTCCTTCCTTCCTTTCTTTCTTTCTTTTCTTTTTATCAGAGCCCTGCTCAGCTTCAACCTATAATGGTGCCTAGCAGTGAATTTGGGACCTATGAGCCTCAGGCATGAAAGTTCGATGCATAAACTCTTTGATGCCTCCATGGTCTAATGTAAAAAGTATATATATGACATATATTTATATATAATACATAAATATATATATTTTAAAGTTGAATTCTAGTCTAATCATGAGAAAAACATCAGGAAAAGCCAGTTGAGGAACATTCTATTAAAAAAACCTGCTTAATATTCCTCACAACTGATAAGGTCATCAAAAACATGTTTAAGAGTGAGAAACTGTCATAATCAAGAAATACTCTTTCTTTTCTTATATTTTTATTTATGTGTTTATTATTGAATAGAAACAGAGAAATTGTGAGTGGGGGAAGATAGAGAGGGGGAGAGACAGAGAGAAACCTGTAGCCCTGCTTCACCATTTGTGAAGCTTTCCTCCTGCAGGTGGGGATCAGGGGCTTGAACCTGTATCCTTGTGCACTTAACCAGGTACACCACCACCTGGCCCCCAAGAAATACTCTCTCTAGAAGACATGAATACTAAATGTAATACTGTTTCTTGGTGGGATCCAGAAAAAAAAGCCATTAAGTTAAAATAAAGCAAATCTAATCAAAGAATGGACTTTAGTTAATAAAACTATATTAGCCATCTGGGAGGTGTCTCAGTGCTACATGCATGAAGCCCTGGATTCAGACTCTGGCACCGTATATGCCAAAGTAAAATGGTGCGCTGATCTCTCTTATAAATACATCTTTTTAAATTTTTTATATTTATTTATTTATTCCCTTTTGTTGTCCTTGTTGCTTTATTGTTGTAGTTATTATTGATGTCGACGTTGTTGGACAGGACAGAGAAATAGAGAGAGGAGGGGAAGACAGAGAGGGGGAGAGAAAGCTAGATACTTGCAGACCTGCTTCAAGTATCTAGAAAGCTAGATACTTGCAGAGAGAGAATGAGAGAGAGAGAGGAAGGAAGGAAGGAAGGAAGAAAGGGAGGAAGGAAGGAAGGAAGGAAGGAAGGAAGGAAGGAAGGAAGGAAGGAAAAAAGAAAAAATTACTTGCCACGGACTAGTGATACGTTGAACTGTCAGAAAAGTCATTTTTCACAGAAGACTTTTCCTACAAGCCAGTCGTTGCCCTGAAAGGATTTCTGCTCTGCTATGTGTATAACACAGGCCAGTTCAAACCCCTGGCACATGGAGACACTGTGACACTGGGGGTAGCTTCAGCAGTGTGGGCTCCCCCATCTCTTATCATATGAAAAAGTCATTCTGGGGTGATGCTCTGTACCACACACACACTCAAAACACACACACACACACACACACACACACACACACACACACACACACACACACACACACACCTTTCAAAAAATTTTTTTTAACAGAATACATTCTCCAAGAAATAATCATTTCTAATCTGATTTTCCCTTTTGGTTAGTGGCATATAACAAACAGTAGAAAATCTGGAGAAAAAAAAATTACTGACGTTATTAAAAGATCTAATCTTTTAGTTTCCCTTTCAGATCTTCTTAGTTAACTTCTGTTGATGAGTGGGATCATCCCATACTCATCTTTATCTTTCTGACTTAGCTCACTTAACATAATTCCTTTTAGCTCTGTTCAAGATGCTTTGCATGTGGCGCAAAGCACAAAGACTGGTGTAAATAGATTCAGACTCTGGCACCATATATGCCAAAGTAAAATGGTGCGCTGATCTCTCATATAATATAAATACATATATATTTTTAATTTTTTTATATTTATTTTTTGTTGTCCTTGTTGTTTTATTGTTGTAGTTATTATTGATGTCGACGTTGTTGGATAGGACAGAGAAATGGAAAGAGGAGGGGAAGACAGACAGAGAGGGGGATAGAAAGCTAGATACTTGCAGACCTGCCTCACCGCCTATGAAGCGACTCCTCTGCAGTTGGGGAGCCAGGGACTGGAACAGGGATCCTTGTGCTTTGTGCCACGTGTGCTTAACCCACTGTGCTAGCGCCTGACTCTCATAAATACATCTTTTAAAGTGATGATATTATATTGGTTGTTGATTGTGGAAAATCTTTCATACTGTTTAACATTAATAATAGGGGAAACTATGTGGTGTGCAAAAAAATGTGTACTATCTCTTCTATAATTCTAAAATTAAGGCTGTTCTAAAATTTAAAAATACTATTTTATTTTGTGCCTCTCTTTCACAGTGGAAAATAAATCACGTGAAAGAAAAAACCTAAAACATGAGATGGTTGGTAAAAGCATTTATTTGCTTAGCTCTTTTATATAAGGTAAAATTAGATGTGCTTTGCTTAGATGTGTATGTTGCTTAGAGTTACTTTCAAAAAATAGTTTTTAGTCTTTAGCTTTTTATTTTTGAAGTCACTGGGAAACATGGTCTTCACTCCTTTTTCTCACTTGAACACATAAGGTCATGAGCTATTAAGATTAGATCTTTTAATAACGTCAGTAATTTCTTTTTCTCCAGATTTTCTACTGTTTGTTATATGCCACTAACCAAAAGGGCAAATCAGATTAGAAATGATTATTTCTTGGAGAATGTATTCTGTTAAAAAAATTTTTTGAAAGGTGTGTGTGTGTGTGTGTGTGTGTGTGTGTGTGTGTGTGTGTGTTGGGGGTGTGTGTGTGGGACAGAGCATCACCCCAGAATGACTTTTTCATATGATAAGAGATGGGGGAGCCCACACTGCTGAAGCTACCCCCAGTGTCGCAGTGTCTCCATGTGCCAGGGGCTTGAACTGGCCTGTGTTATACACATAGCAGAGCAGAAATCCTTTCAGGGCAACGACTGGCTTGTAGGAAAAGTCTTCTGTGAAAAATGACTTTTCTGACAGTTCAATATATCACTAGTCTGTGGCAAGTAATTTTTTCTTTCTTCCTTCCTTCCTTCCCCTCCCTCTCTCTCTTTTTCTTTCTTTTTTCCTTTCTTTCTTTTTACTAGTGGTTTAATATTGATTTACCCGATTATGAGCTAAGAAGGCTATAGTTCTACATCATTCACACCACCAGAGTTCTGTGTCCCCACCCCCTCCATTGGAAACTGCCAAGGTCACAAGTGTGGGTTGACTGTTAACTTCTATGACTATCTATATCTTTAACTATATTCCCATTTTGCTATGGTCTTGCCTTCTCTTCCTTTATAAGTCACACCTACACCTATTGCTACTTCTGAATGTCCTTCCTGTTTTCCTCTTCTTTCTCTGGGTCTTGATGGAATTGGAGTTCAGAACCCTCTGATCATCTTCCCCTAACATTTTCCCCCTCTTGGGGTATGGACCAAAATTCTTTTTTTTTTTTTTTTTTTGCCACCAGGGTTTTCCTTGGGGCTTGGTGCTGGCACTACAAACCCACTGCTCCTGTTAGCGATTTTTCCCCCCTATTTTATTGGATAGGACAGAGAAAAATTGAGAGATGAGGGGGAGATACAGAGAGAGAAAAAGAGAGACACCTGCAGACCTGCTTCACTGCTCATGAAAGGACCTGCCTGCAGGAGGGGAGCCGGGGGCTAGAACCTAGATCCTTGTGCAGGCCCTTGCACTTAGTACTATGTGTGTTTACCTGGGTGTAAGAAAGCCCGGTCCCTGGACTAAAATTCTTTTTTGGGGTGCAGAAGATAGGAATTCTGGCTTCTGTAATTGATTCTCTACTGGACATATATGTTGTCAAGTCAATCCATATCCCCAGCCTGTTTCTATTCCTAGTGGGCCAGAAAGGTGAGGTTCCAGGACACATTGGTGAGGTTGCCTGCCCAGGGAAGTCAGGATGTAATCATAGTAGCATCTGCAAGGCAAATAATTTTATTAGCTGGATTTGAACTTCACATTTTCTTTCAACATTGGTGTCATTTCAGCCGGTGTGGTTGCTTTTCTTACACATATTCATGATTCATAGATAGAGAGTTTGGGAATTACCTGTGGCTCTGTCTTTTTAAGATAGTTGGGCATCATTGAAGCTGTATGTCTTACAAATTCCATTCAGTTTCAAGTGAAAAAACTGGAAAGACAGGAACTCATTAGTAGAACTCTGATCTCCCATTCAGGTAAACATGAACTTGCCCCTCCAGTCTCTCTGCTTCTCTTCACTAACTTTCCAGTATCTGCACCTAGTTGGTTTTAGTATTTCACCTAGATTTTAGAGTTGCTTTATACAAGGAAATTGTTTGAAGGCTCTTCATGCAACAAACCTTTAATGTCCCTTTGCAAAAGTAAAATTTTGTATCTTGCAATTAATGATAGTTAATGATCTAATAAAACTTTCCTTTATTTCTGCATTTAATTTATTCCAACCAATTTTGACATATTACATAAGTTTCTATATAATTAACTTTCTTTTTTTAATTTGTTTTTTATTTAAAAAAGAATAAATTAACAAAACCATAGGATAGGAGGGGTACAAATCCACACAATTCCCACCACCGAATCTCCATATCCTACCCCCTCCCCTGATAGCTTTCCCATTCTCTATCCCTCTGCGAGTATGGACCTAGGGTCATTGTGGGTTGCAGAAGGTGGAAGGTCTGGCTTTTGTAATTGCTTCCCCGCTGAACATGGATGTTGACTGGTCAGTCCATACTCCCAGTCTGCCTCTCTCTTTCCCTAGTAGGGTGGGTCTCTGGGGAAGCAGAGCTCCAGGACACATTGGTGGGGTCTTCAGTCCAGGGAAGCCTAGCCGGCATCTTGATGGCATCTGGAACCTGGTGGCTGAAAAGAGAGTTAACATACAAAGCCAAACAAATTGTTGAGCAATCATGGACCCAAAGGTTGGAATACTGGAGGGGAAGTGTTGGGGGGGGGGGGGTACTCACTGAAAACTCTAGTGTACGTCTGCTTTCAGTATATATTCTGCACTAGTAATGGATACATGTGAACATATGCTCTCTCTCACAGAACCTGGTCTGTATCTTGGTTTTGGGACTTTGTTAGAAAGTGAACCACCTGAGATGAAATTAGAGAATACTATGAAAGGAAAGGTCTCACCCGAGTAATGAAGCTGAAGGGTTGTCATTCCACACATGAAGTCTCTGGACACAGTCTGAGCTGAAGAATGTTGAGGTGGCAATCATTGCGTTGATTAGGTTGTGATTGGCAGATGCAATATTATTTGGTATGGATTGGGAGAGGCATGTGGAAAGTGGGCCCTATCCTAAGGTTCCAGGACTGGGGGAAATATAGGCTCTATGGTGGAGATGTGACGTTCCTGCTGTCTTAGGGTTCAAAAAGACAATGGATAGTTATTGTTATCATCACATTATTTGGTAGTTGGGTTAACTTTGAAAAGTCCTTTTGTTAGGGTTTGCTGTATAGTACCCAGCATCTTGTATATAGCTGTGCCACCAGTTGCTTCTGATCTACTTGGTCTAGGCTTTTGAGAGAGTCTGCATATCAAATATACAGCCTATATATTAAAAAGACTCAGTCTGTGTTTTAAAAACTTCGAGACATACAATTAATTTCCCCCTCTCATATTAATTAACTAGTGATTTATATAACTACATTTTACTAGGGGTGTACATAAACACTATTCCCACCACCAAAAGACTGTGTCCCATCCCACCGATCCACCCCCAACCCCCACCGGCCTAGGAATCCACTTGTCTACCCCTCATCACAGGGTTTTTACTTTGGTGCCCTACTTTCAATTTAGTCAGATCCTGCTTTTAGTTTCTCTTTCAAATCTTCTTTCTCAACTTCTGTCGATGAGTGGGATCATCCCATACTCATCTTTATCTTTCTGACTTAGCTCACTTAACATAATTCCTTCTAGCTCTGTCCAAGATGGGTAAGAGAAGGTGGGTTCATTGTTCTTGATAGCTGTATAGTATTCCATTGTGTATATATACCACAGCTTTCTCAGCCACTCATCTGTTGTTGGGTACCTGAGTTCCTTCTAGGTTTTAGCTATTATGAATTGTGCTGCTATGAACATAGGAGTACACACCAGACTGCTCTCCACAGAGGCTGGACCAATTTACATTCCCACCAGCAGTGCAAAAGGCTTCCTCTGTCCCCACAGCCTCTCCAGCACTTGTTGCTGCTGTCCTTTTTGATGTATGCCATTCTTACAGGAGTGAGGTGGTATATCAATGTTGTCTTAATTTGCATTTCTCTGACAATCAGTGACCTGGAGCAATTTTTCATGTGTTTGTTAGCCTTTTGGATCTCCTCTGGAGTGAATGTTCTGTTCATATCCTCTGCCCATTTATGGATGGGGTTATTTGCATTTTTGGTGCTAAGTTTGCTGAGCTCTTTGTATATTTTGGTGATTAGTCTCTTGTCTGATGTATTGCATGTGAAGCTCTTCTCCCATTTTGTGAGGGGTCTCTTTGTTTAATAGTTTCTTTGGATGTGCAGAAGCTTTTCAATTTGATGTAGTGCCATTGGTTTGTTTTTGCTTTAGTCTTCCTTGCAATTGGGTTTATTTCATCAAAGATGTCCTTGAGGTGTACATGGGAAAGTGTTTTACCAATGTTTTCCTCTAAGTATTTGATTGTTTCTGGTCTAACATCCAGGTCTTTAGTCCATTTGGAGTTGATTTTTGTTTCTGGCAAGATAAAGTGGTTCAATTTCATTCTTCTGCATGTTTCAACCCAGTTTTCCCAGCACCATTTATTGAAGAGAGCCTCCTTCTTCCATTTAATACTCTGGGCCCCCTTATCAAAGATTAGATGTTCATAGGTGTGGGGAATAATTAACTTTCAAGTTAAAGTAGAACATCGTACAAGTTAATTGTAGAGTTGCTTAAGAACTGTCAGCCTTGTAGAGTATGATGCAAGCCTGACAAAGGAATCACCCTTCATTTTCAAAATGCTTATACGGTTATAAGCAAGTGGTTTCTAAGAGAAGGCATGAAATAAATTCATGAAGAACTAATGTCACATAACTGTGCTTGATGTTCTAAGACAACAAAGGTGTAAGGAAACTCAAGAAGGAGAGACTTTTTTTTTTTTTTAAATTGGAGAAGTCAGGTAAAGACTTCAGGAAAGAACTAATATGGACTGTTTAAAAGTGATAACTGGGTGTAGTAAAATGAAGGAGAATTTTCTGTTTTTTAAATTTTTTTGAGGAATTAATGTTTTACAGTGGACAATAAATACAGTAGTTTGTACATGCATAACATTTCTCAGTTTTCCATATAACAATACAACCCCCACTAGGTCCTCTGCCATCTTGTTCCAGGACCTGAACCCTTCCTGCCACCCACCCCAGAGTCTTTTACTTTGATTCAATACACAAACTCCAGTCCAAGTTCTGCTTAGCGTTTTCTCTTCTGATCTTGTTTTTCAGCTTCTGCTTGTGAGTGAGATAATCCCATATTCATCCTTCTGTTTCTGACTTATTTCACTTAACATGATTTCTTCAAGCTCCATCCAAGTTGAACTGAAGAAAGTAAAATCACCAATTTTAATAGCGAGTATTATTCTATTGTGTATATATGTCACAACTTGCTTAGCCAATCATCTGTTGTTGGACACCTGGGTTGCTTCTAGGTTTTGGCTATTACAATTGTGCTGCTATGAACATAGGTATACACAGATCTTATTGTTTGGTTCCTTAGGATATATCCCTAGGAGAGGAATTACAGAGTCATAGGGCAGGTCTACTTCTAGCCTTCTGAGAATTCTCCAGACTGCTCTCCACAGAGGTTGGACCAATTTACATTCCCAGCAGCAGTACAGAAGTGTTCCTTTGTCCCCACAACCTCTCCAGCATTTGTTGCTGCTACCTTTCTGATGTATCACATTCTCACAGGGATGTATGGTATCTCATTGCTGTCTTTATTTGCATTTCTCTGACATTCAATGGATTGGAGCATTTTTTCATGTTTCTCAGACTTTTGGATCTCTTCTGTGGTGAATATTCTGTTTATGTCCTCTTCCTATTTTTGGATGGGATCATTTGTTTTCTTGTTGTTGAGCTTGGCAAGCTCTTAATATATTTTGGTCATTAGCCTCTTGTCTGATGTATGACAATAAGAATGGGCTAATAATCCCACTCTTTGAGGGGTCTCTTTGTTTGGGTAGTGGTTTCTTTTGCTGTGCAGAAGCTTTTTAATTTGATGTAGTCTCATTGGTTTATTCTTGCCTTGGTCTTTTTTGTAATTGGATTGATTTCATTGAAGATGTCTTTAAAATTTAGACAGGGGGTTGGGCAGTAGCAGAATGGGTTAGCTGTACATGGCACGAAGCACAAGGACTGGCATAAGGATCCCAGTTCAAGCCCCCGGCTCCCTACCTGCAAGAGAGTTGCTTCACAGGCGGTGAAGCAGGTCTGCAGGTGTCTTTTTCTTCTCCTCTCTGTCTTCCTCTCCTCTCCATTTCTCTCTGTCCTATCCAGTAACGACATCAACAACAACAACAATAATAATAACCACCACAATGATTAAAAAAAAACAAGGGCAACAAAAGGGAGAAAAAATAGCCTCCAGGAGTAGTGGATTCATGGTGCAGGCACCCAGCAATAACCCTGGAGACAAAAAAAAAAATTAGATGGAAATGAGTTCTGCCTATATTTTCCTCTAAGTATTTGATAGTTTCTGGTCTAATATCCAAGTCCTTGATCCACTTGGAATTTACTTTTGTGTTTGGTGAAATACAGTAGTTCAGTTTCATTCTTCTGCATATTTCAACCCATTTTTTCCAACATGATTTGTTGAAGAGACTCTGCTTTCTCCATTTAATAGTCTGGCCATCTTTGTCAAAGATTAGATGTCCATATGTGTGGGGACTTACTTCTGGGCTCTCAATTCTATTCCACTGGTCAGTGTGTCTATTCATGTTCCAGTACCAAGCAGTTTTGATGACAATGGCCCTATAATACACTTTGAGATCTGGGAGTGTGATGCCTCCAGTTCTGTTCTTTCTTCTCAAGATTGCTTTGGCAATTCTAGGTCTTTTCTGGTTCCAGATAAACATTTATAGCTTTTGTTCTATTCTCCTAAAAAATGTGCTTGGGATCTTGATGGGGATAGCATTAAATTTGTATATGGATCTGGGTAGTATATCTATTTTAATGATGTTAATTCTTTAATTCTTCCAACCCATGAATGTGGAATATCTTTCTACTTCTTTGTGTTTTTTTCAATTTCCTTGAGTAGTGACTCATAATTTTCAGTATTCAAGTCTTCCACTTCTTTGGTTAAGTTTATTCCTAGATATTTTATTGTTTTGTTGCTAGTAAAGGAGAATTTCAAGGAAGAAGAAATGCAGAAAATATATGGACCACAATACTACAAAATAGGGGCTGATTTTTCACTCTTACTTAGCTTTGGCAGTCAGTGGAATAAATTTGAGCACTATAGTGGCATAATAAAAAGTGTTTACAAAACATTATAAATGACTGTCTGTTATTGCGTTTGTACCTCAGGGAAATTAAAATTTCAGTATTAGAGCCAAAGAAAATAGTGAAAACTGTCCTCCACACCTCAGCTTCCAGGTTGCTAGGGACACTCCTGCCAAGAGTTGTGAAATGCTGCATTAGCTTTGATGACAGATGGGAAGACTTCTCTGCCTGAAGAAAACTAGGAACCAGAGATGGGTGACGCTAGTAGGGGCCAGACAGGGTCATGCATTTTGAGATCAGTGTCATGACTGAGGACACAGAACCAAGAGAATCTGGACCAAGTAATTGAGACCGTAGTCCATAGCCAAAAATGGGCACCAGGATAGTTTTAGGGGATATTAGCATTAGAAGAAGACTTTCCAGAGAAAGATCTAGACTGAGTTCCCATTCTAAACTGATGATACTAAGGTGAGGTGGAGTTCTGGAGCTGTGACACACTTGCAGAGGACAAATGGGGTGGTGGGTTAGATAAAGCCGGGATTTTCATAGGAATCAACAGTTTCCCTCGGAGGTTGGTTGTGCTTGGTGAGCAGGTGAATTAGTGTCCTAATTTGGACTGAGGAGTCCTGCACAGTCATCTGGAATGATCTCTTGGAATACTGTCATTTGCAGAAAGCTGGGTATCATTCCTGTGGCTTCAGATTTTAGGTTTTATTAGCTTCTGCTATTTGACTTTCCCAGAGAATTACTTAAGTCACATCTGGTTTTACCTATAAAAGTCCACTCTAGTGAAATATGAATAGTATTTAAATCTTTTCCTTATCTATACCCTTTAAAAATCATTTCAAGGCACCTAAGGAGTGGATCAGCTGATGGAATACATGCCTTACCATATGTTAGACCCTGGTTTTGAGCCCTCACACTAGATGGAAACATCATGGTTAGCAATAAGGAAGCTCTTAATGTCAGTGCAATGCCCTCTCCACTGTCCCATTCTGTTTCTTTGAGGACATTCTCTGAATTGTTACATATTGAACTTCTTAGATCACATTGAAAATGTTTCTGTTTATAATTTCCATCTTCTTTCAAGGATCATATCCATAGTTAGATACTTTGATCTTCAAATAAGGAATACTTATATACTTGCTTTTGAATCCACAGGTATGGTGGTAAAACTGTAACAAAATCCTTTTTTTTAATTGGGGTAACATTTATTCACTTCATTATGTATGTTATGGAAGAGCTTTCTCCCACTTATTTAAAAATAAACTGATACACAACTTCCATCTCCAGAGTGCTAATATCATCATCTTCTACTTGACTCCCACCAACCTTGGTACCTACCCCTGCACCTTGTACCTCTAGTAACCTTAAGGTTAACTTTTATTTACTGCATGCAGGAGAATGAACCCAAGATTTTTCCCAAGTGTGACACCACTGTTGAGCCACCTCCCTTGGCTGATTTTTCATTCTTCATTTTGATAGAACAAGAGAGAGAGAGAGAGAGACAATGAGAGAGAGAGAGAGAGATAATGAGAGAGAGAGAGAGAGAGAAGAAAAGACACAGAGGGTGAGGAGACAGTACAGCACTGATCTACCTCCATGGCATTCTCCTGATGCCATCAATGTGGTACCACAATTCAAAGCTGGGTCATGATCAGGCATGTGCTCTTCTGGTGAGCTATTTCCCACTTTATCAGTTATTTACTATTTATTTTATTTTTGATAGAGGGAGGAGAGGAGGGAGGAAGAGAAAGAGAGTGAGAGAGAAGAGAAGAGAAGGAAGAGAAGAGAAGAGAAGAGAAGAGAAGAAAGAGAAGAGAGAGGATGCTTACAGAACTACCCTACCACTCAAAGCTTTCCTCCTGCAGATAGGCACCAAGGACTTTAATCTAGGTCATTGATCGTACATGGTAGCATATATATATCCTACCAGATATGCCATCACCTGGCCCCTCTGGCCCATTTGTTTTATCTTGTTTAAATTGGTTTTATCTATTCCTTAGCTCTGTTTATAGCTCACATGGGAGATTATTGGCATTTGCCTTTTTAATTTTTACTTACTTCTTTTAGCCAAACCCCCCTTCATACCCATCAATGTTCTTGCAAATGGCAAAATTCCATCTTTTTCCATAGCTGAGCAGTACTCCACTGTGCATATACAGCCCACCTTCTTCATCTACTCATTTGCCACTGATTCCCTTTCTTGACTATTGCAAACAGTGCTTCAATGCACATAGGGAATGCATATTTCATTGACAGTCTTTTTCTACTCAGAAAAGTCAATTTATTATGCAGGACTCATACCTTTCTCTTTGCATTACTTTTGGTTCCTGGCAGAAGAAACATTAAATGCTCCTCAACTTTCTTTCCAGGATAGTTTACTAACACTGGCTTAACTTTCTATACTGAAAATAACTCTGCCCTTTTCTTTGACAGCTGGCCACATTCCGCAGTCTCCTGTGTACAACAGAGGGTGAGTCAGCAGCGTTTCTGTTGAGTAACCATCGTCCACCACAGCCTCTGAAGGGCCGCAAAGTGAGAGCTTCTTTCCATTAAAAGCAGTCACCAGTAGTAGATCACCCACCCTTCAGAGGGAAAAAAACACATCACCACACAACACAAGTTTTCTTGCTTTCTAGGAATTCAATTAAATGGGTACTGTTTTGCTATTAGCTTACTCATCATGGAAAAGTCTATCTCTTCAGACAAATTAAAGTAACTCATCCATCTTACATTTGAAGTTATGAAGTTGGCCTTGTTTTATATTATTGAAACCCATGAAAATGCATCAGTGTTGGCCTGTGTGGAAACATGGACAGTATTCACAAACCTCAGAATATTTTGATTTAAAAATGCTCTTGTGCTGCAGAGAATCTGTGGAGCCTCAGAGTTGTTTTGGTAAAAAACTTAAATTTGCTTCCAGAGTGAAAGAATATATTTTTGATAGCTATCCAAGTCATAAGATGTAGATAAGGTCTTTAAAGTGATTTTTTTGTTTTGTTTTGGTCATGCATCTGATTCTTATTGCATGGTATCATTAATAAAATAGGTGGGTGGTCAGGATATAGCTGTGTAATGCAAACCACCTACTTTACAGCTCAAAAACAAGGCAAAGATTTTCAGTGAGGAATTCCTCAGGGCTAGGGAAATAATATAATGGCTATGCAAAAGACTTTCATGCCTAAGGCATGGAAGTCCCACCAGAAGCCAGAGTTGAGCAGTACTATGGTAAAAAAAAAAAAAAAAAAAAAATATATATATATATATATATATATATATATATATATATATATATATATATATATAAAATAAACAGTAACTTAAACCTTAAGGAATTATGCCATCTATCACTTTCATTTGGTAGTATTTATGATAAATAAACTCTCTAATAGTTAACCAGATGTAATGCTCATTATCTATTTATGACAGTAGTATGATTTGAAATGGACAGATTACTTGCACTAGTGCAGTACTTAAGGGGAAGATGAGTGGGTTGCCTACTTTTGCCCTGTATTTTGAAAACATGGCATAAATGATCCGTCATGGGTCATCTTTCTATGAACTATTGGAAAAAATTATTTTAGCCTCATATAAATACATAAACAGTTCATAATTATACAACCCATTTTCCTCTGGAAAAGTCCATCTCCTCTTCCATCCACATTCTTCTTAGAGATTTTGTGATATACTTTGACCTATTATTTTTTTGGTACCTTTTTGTTGGTTTGCTTTGGTGAAGGAGAATGTGGAGTTTCTTTCGTTCTTTCTCATGCAAAGAGAGTGGCAGGGTACACTGGCTTAATAACCACATTTCTGATTTGAGGAAGGCTACATTTCTGTTACCTTCTGAGAAAAGTTTAATTTGAATTTTCTTGATGTTGACTTGTTTCTCTTCCTTTGGTCATCAAAGTTAATCACTGATCATATTCTGTAATAGTTTGTTTGATAGAATAACTACTGGTAAATCATGCAATGATGTTACACAGGATAGACTCCTGAAAACTAAAGCTTATGGGTTGGCAATTTTTGTTTTCTTTTCATGGCATACCATTTAAGGCCTTGCAAGCAATTGCGCTGTAGTAAATAGATAATGAATTGAATGTTTAAAAAAAGATGCCTTTGATAATTATCTTGTTGCTTGTGATCAAGTAAGTTAATATGTAACAAGTAAAATGTAAGTTATCTCTTAAAGATTGTTCCTTCTTAAAGGAATACCTAGTAATCAAACCTGTATAATAAAAATCTGATGGTTTTAAAAACACCAGTATTGAGTGCCCTGGGTGGTCGATAGCATTAGACCCTCAAACATGAGGTATTGATGTTGATCCCTGGCACTGCATTTGCTAGAGTAATCTCTGTCTCTCTCTCTCTCTCTCGTAAATCTTTTAAGAAAAAAAAAAAAGCAGTTTTGAATTGGAGCGTCTTTCACTTGAAAAGACATATGGGAAGTATCCTTGTCAAAGAAAGAAGCCTATTTTTTTTTCAGAGAAAGCGAAATGTCTTTGGAGGAGTATGTGAGGTGAGGGTTCTCAAGCTTGAGTGCAATGCTTTATCCACTGTGCCACCTCTGGGGTATGAGAGTTCTAATTACTGTGTATGAAAGTTACTGAGTTGTAACTAATAGTTTCTGCTACCCCAGTGCACAAGTTCTATGATACAAATCAGACTTCAGTAGAATAAACAAGATTGCATAGCACAGCATCCTTTTCCTTAAAGCTAATCTGCTATTTTTTTTCCTTTTATCTCTTAGAGGCAAAAGGTCTAAGTATCAGTTAAAGTTATTATCTTTTGAAAAGATTAGAGAGTTGTAAATATTCGTACAGATCTCCTTCGTTTCCCACAACTTGTATTAGATTTATGCTTATTAAGCAGTTTGTATTTCAGTATAAATTGGACTCAGCCACAATAAAGATTAACACAAACTTTGAACTGCAGTTTGGGCTTGTTTATGTAAGAAACAGAAGAGATTATATTTTTGCACTTTACATTTAGAAAATAATCTTAAAATCATAGAGCCATTTGAAACTATAAAACTTCCCCCCCCTTTTTTTTTTCAATTTGAGAATAATTTGCCATTCTGGTGTGCTCCATTCCACAAGTTTTTGTGTGACTTTCCTATAAAATAGCACAGTTTCCTATATAGCCATAATGTTACTGAAGTATCCATGAGATTCACAGTGGTTTCTTATTACCAATAATCCATTTGAAAATAATTTGTCTTAATTTTTTTCTTTAAACCAGAGCACCGTTCAGCTCTGGCTTATGGTGATGCAGGGGATTGAACCTGGGACTTTGGAGCCTCAGGCAAGAGTCTCTTTGAATAACCATTATGTTATCTACCCCCCCCCCCCAATAATTTGTTCATTTAACTGTCATGTTTCCTCCAGTAGGGAACTATTCCTCAGTCTTGTCTGATCCTTTTGGGACGGTTATTTTATGGAATGTTCTTCAATTTTCAATTTTATGTTTCCTTGTGATTATATTTATATTTGGCAAGAATATCACAAAGAAATATTGGATACTTTGCTGCCCTTATTGATTTCCTCAGGGAAGCAATTTTGACTTGCAGTCCTATGGTATATAATAAGTTCTCAGTGTTCTCAACAGGTTCTTCAAAAATGCTACTTTATGTGAAGAACATTCATGTGAAGCTTGATGGAGAAATGTTCTGAGGAATGGGTCATTAGGTGATTTCATTGTTTTGAAAATCTCATAGAATTTATAAAATTTACATCAACCTAGAGAGCATAATATATTGCTCCTCTAGGCTATATGACATAGCCTGTGAGGGCCACAGTCATATATAAAATTTGTTACTGGTGGAAATGCATGACTGTAAGGAAACCAGGTGCTCTTCAAAGTTATAACAAAAAGACCTTAAACAAGATGGTGATTATCAAGATTTTGCTGTATGCTCACATTCATCACTAGATTGAGCTGATGTCTGTTAAGGTTCTTAATTGTAGCATTATTCTTTTACTCTTGGTAATTAGATATAATTAGGTATTTTGTGAGAATGTGCATTGAAGCTATGTAGATATCTTGTCCCTCATTAGTCTTCCAATTTCTTTATTCCTTTCCAGATGGACATCAATAAACATTTGTTCAGTAATCAAATAAATATTTTTTCATGCAAATTAAAAATAACATAGTTGGTCAAAGGGCAAAAAATATGCAACTAGAAGACGATTAAATTCTGGAGATCCAGTGCAGTGTCTGATAATTATGGTCAACAACTTCAAAATATCTAAGAGACCAGACCTTGTACGTGAACAACACACACATGGAAAATAAGAAAGGAAAGATAAAAGATAATTATTTGATCTTGATGGAGTGTTTAAAGGCAAGTTAAAAATCATACTGTGACATGCGAATGTAACACATCGATATATAGTGTACCTAAAGTTATAAAGTCCTATATGTTAATTACATATCAATAAAAAACAAGAGTTTTATCAGGAGAAACACAATAGACGCCTTTGTGGACCCCACATAGGACATTGCCCTCAACTTGGATCAACAACTGTAGAGAATGTTCCATCCTCCGAAGGGAGGATAGACAACATATTCTATGCTACACCTGAGGAAGATGGGTGGATATTAGAGCAGCTTGGAATGTTCCTACTCATGACCACAGAATGTGAGCTCAGATCTACAGGGATGCAGAGGTCACATATCCTCCTAAGCTGAATATGGGCCCCAGACCAAATCAATTCGATGGGGTTTACAGTCAACAATATTTATACCCCCTCCCCATATTAGGGAGCTACTCTTTTCCCTGATCCAGCTTTCTGGTCCTTTTTCCAACCATGACATCATCTCCCCAGACAATAACTTGGATCCACCTGCATATCGGATTTCAGGCTCAGGAGAAAAAAAGAAAAAAAAAAAAACTAGCATAGCTACAGGCCCTTTGGAATATAACTAAAATATGCCTACTAGCTATCTATAAAATGGAAGACCCCCCCAACTCTTCATCTGCACTATTCCAGCCTTTAAGTCCATAATTTTTCAACAATTTGTTTGGCTTTGTATGTTAACACTCTTTTCAGCCACCAGGTTCCAGATGCTAGCATGATGCCAACCAGACTTCCTTGGACAGACAATCCCACCAATGTATCCTGGAGCTCTGCTTCCCCAGAGCCCTTCCCCACTAGGGGAAGAGAGAGACAGGCTGGGAATATGGATTGACCTGTCAACACCCATGTTCAGCGGGGAAGCAATTACAGACCTTCCACCTTCTGCATCCCACAATGACCTTGGGTCCTTACTCCCAGAGGGTTAAAGAATAGGAAAGCTGTCGGGGAAGGGAATGGGATACAGAGTTCTAGTGGTGGGAATTGTGTGAAGTTGTATGTCACTTATCCTATGGTTTATTCAATGTTTCCTTTTTATAAATAAAAAAAGTTTTACAATATAATCTTTAATGGTTTGCTTTCTTTTTTTTAAATTTTTTATTATCCTCATTTATTTATTGGATAGAGACAGCCAGAAATTGACAGGAGGAGGGGAGATAGAGATGGAGAGAGACAAATGCCTGCAGACCTGCTTCACCACTCTCAAAGCTTTCCCCCTGCAGGTGGAGACCGGAGGTTTGAACCTGGGTCCTTGTACACTGTAACGTGCACTCAACCAGGTGCGCCACCACCCGGCCCCAATGGTTTGCTTTGGATGGATGACTACAAATATAAAATTGCATGTCAGTTTTGGTATTATACAGCATGCAGTGATCTTTAAAATCAACAAAAATTAGTAGTTAAGATGCGAATTAATGTAATAAATATACATAAATATTCACAAGCAATTTTCAGTAGTGCTTTAATACTCAGAAAGACCCTTGAAAAATTTTCTACATAATGGTCAAAAAGAAAATTGTTACTGTCAAATAGTTAAGTTACTTGAAAATCTTTGCTTAATAGATGCCACATTTCTCAATTTGGAGGTGACCACTTTGTTTTGGATGCCATATCTTGCAGGGCCCACTTCTCACAGAAGCAATACTCAGGAAGTGCAAGAGAGGATGGGGAGGTAAGGAAGATGGCATCTCCATATTGTGTACCTGAAAGGAAAATATGCTGTGAAAGAACAAGACTTTTTTTTTTTTTTTGGTGCCTGTTGATAGAGTCTAGGGCTTTGTACATGTGAAGTATTCAAGAAGAAGATGCATTGAGCAGGAATTAAACATTCAGAAGAAAAATTTAATGTAAGCACCATCTCTCTGAAAGGTGAAAAGGAAGACAATAAGATACTAGACAGGCTGGGAGTCTGGATCAACCTGACAATGTCCATGCTCAGCGGGGAAGCAATTACAGAAGCCAGACCTTTCACCTTCTGCACCCCATAATGATTCTGGGTCCATATTCCCAGAGGGGTAAAGAATAGGAAAGCTATCCAGGGAAGGGATTGGATACAGAGTTCTGGGGGTGGGAACTGTGTGGAATAGTACCCCTCTTATCCTATAGTTGTGTCAACATTTCCACTTTATAAATAAAAGTTTAAAAAAAAAAAAAAAGATACTAGTAAGCATTCTTTTTATTAACCTCCAGGTGGTGCTGTTGGAAAAGAAAAGCTGATTTGCTCTCTGACTTGTGAACTGACCAATAAGCTACTACATACCATGACCTTTTACACATAATTGTGCTTTCACCCAGTTGCTTGTGCAGGATGCCTGCCTTTCCAAAGGCTCTCATATTTCCTTTTTTTATTTAAATGTTCCCAGCTGTTTCTCATTTGTGTTTACAAGTAAGTCAGGTCAGCTCACACTTGATGTCTTGCAATTTTGTCTCTCTTGTTCTTCCTACTCTTGCCCCTTCCTCCCTGTGGGCGCATCTCCAGGCTACCATGCCCTCTGGGTGCAGTACATCCATCTGCTTTGGGCATCACTTAATCCTCTGGACACCATACAGATCCCACAGGGCCCTGGCTCTGTCCCTAGCAGTGAGAGAACACCACAGAAGTCTTTACTAATGGTAAACGTTTGAGGTGTCAACTCTTTGTGATCTACCTTTACTCTACTAAGCACAAAATTGAGGAAATGACTTCAGCCTGTGTGCAGTTTGGATACTAGTTTCTTGGAGCCAAGGTTTCCTTACTCCTGTACTGTTTTTCACCTGTACTTCTATAAAGACACGTTTGTGCTTTCCTTTGATGGCACAGAAACTCCTATGTGTGTGCTACTAACCTTTTTCATAACAGGGATAGACTTGATCAAGGCTGTTCCAAATTGTGCATAGGCCTTATCAGTAGAAACCAAAGATTCATTTTTTTGAAATGTTTTTATTTTTTCAAATAGTATTATTAATTTTGCCACTGGAAAGAGACAGAAAGAAATTGAGAGTGGAAAAGGAGCTAGAGAGGGAGACAGAACTGCTCCACCACTCATGAAGCTTTCCTCCTGCAGGTGGGGACCAGGTGCTTGAACTTGGGTCATTCTGCACTGTAATGTGTGCACTTAACCTGGTGCACCACCACTTGAAGTCTGAAGTTTTTTTTTTTTTTTAATTTATTTAAAAAAGGAGACATTAACAAAACCATAAGATAAGGGGGGGGGGGTACAACTCAACACAATTCCCACCACCAGCTCTCTGTATCCCATCCCCTCCCCTGAGAGCTTTCCTGTTCTTTATCCCTCTGGGAGTATGGACCCAAGGTCATTGTGGAATACAGAAGGTTGAAGGTCTGGCTTCTGTAATTGCTTCCCCACGAAACATGGGCATTGACTGGTCAATCCATACTCCCAGCCTACCCCTCTCTTTCCCTAGTAGGGTGGGGCTCTGGGAAAGCGGAGCTCCAGGACACACTGGTGGGGTCGTCTGTCCAGGGAAGTCCAGATGGCATCATGCTAGCATCTGGAACCTGGTGGCTGAAAAGAGAGTTAGCATACAAAGCCAAACGAATTCTTGAACAATCATAGACCTAAAGACTGGAATAGTGTAGATGAAGAGTTGGGAGGGTCCTCCATTTTTTAGATAGATAGCGAGTAGGCAAGCTAGTAGTTATATTTCAAAGAGCCTGTAGCTATATTAGTTTTTTTTTTTTTTTTCCTCTGAGCCTGTACTCTGATATGCAGGTAGATCCAAGTTAATGTCTGGGGAGGCGACATCATGGCTGGAAAAGGGACAGACAACTGGATTAGGGAAGAGAGTAGCTCCCTAATACGGGGAGGGGATATAAGTATTGTTGACTGTAAACCCAAACAATTTGATCTGGGGCCCATAATCAGCTTAGGAGCCTGTAGGGAAGTTGTGGGGATGTGGTGCAGCCTCGCAGGGCTTGACCTGAGAGGTGAGTCCATCCTGGTAAGTCTCTCTCCCTATGGAGGGGCTGAGCAAAATGGGGGACACATGAACCTCAAAAGGTTGGTGGCCATGTAAGTCTTCCCTCCCCCACCAAAACATCCTGCATCTTCCCACCAGAGCCCTGCATTCCTTAAAAAACATTAAGCCTGCTCCACCCTACACTCCCTGATACTATGGCCCATTCTTTTATTATCTACATGTCAATCTTCTGCTTTGTCTTACAAATGATTATAGGTCTTCTACCTAATTCCCTGCAGGGTATTGCTAATCCTACCAGTTGAAGCCCTAGCAACAGTTGTTGGGGAGGTTCATATCATTTCCGGCCTGCCCCCTTTGCCTTTCTCTACCCTTTTCCTAACCATGTATGGTATTGTCAAGCAACTTCCGTTTCTGTCTTGTCTCTTCCATGTCCCGACCTGGAGGAGGGCGGGCATGCAGACCGGGAGGCAGACTCCAGCCATTGCGATTTGCGCCAGGTGGCTTAACCAGGTGTGCTACCGCCTGATTCTGGGGCATTGGGATGAATAAAGATTTGTATTGCTTTGCTGCCAAACGCTTAGTTCCTGGGTCATATCTCCCTTTAGCGACACTAGTCCGACAGGAGCCTTTGTGACCTCTGCATCCCTGTGGATCTGAGCTCACATTCTGTGGTCATCAGTAGGAACATTTCAAGCTACCCCAATATTGACCCATCTTCCTTAGGTGTAGCATAGAGTATGTTGTCTATCATCCCTTCGGAGGATGGAACATTCTCTACTGTTGTTGATTCAAGTTGAGGGCAAGGTCCTATGTGGGGCCCACAAAGGGGTCTGTTTCATTGTTCCTGAGAGAGATAACTGGTAACAATGGAGAGAGTGATTTATTTGCGGTCTGGGCCCATCATGTCTTTTTGGGAATCTCAGGACTCCCCGATTAGGGCCCTGCTGATGGGGTGGCCTGGTAGTGACTAAAGAGTCATCATTAAAGTATGCCAGTCTCTTGCCCTTATTGAGCTTTTGAAGTTCTTGCTTTGCTAAGGTTAGCTTTGGAGTGAGTGAGAGAACTGTAACAGGAAGTAGGTGAGGAGGGTATCTAAGTCTAATTAGATAGTATTTCATTAGGAATTTTATACTGACTCATTGCAGACTATTGTGTAATTTTGCTTTCAGGTATATATTTTGCTCTAGTTTATGGATATGTGTGAACAATTGCTCTGTCTCATGGGACATGATCTATATCTAGGTTTTGGGACTTTGTTAGGAAGTGAACCACTTGGAATGGAATTAGAGAATACTATGAGAGGAAAGCTCTCACCCGAGTAATGAAGCTGCAGGGTTGTCATTTCACACCTCAAGTATCTGGTTACAGTCCGAAATGAAGGATGCTGAGGTGGTACTCATTGCGTTGATTAGGCTGTGATCGGTGGATGCAATATTATTTGGTATGAATTGAGAGAAGCATGCAGGAAAGTGGGCCTCACCCTAAGGTTCCAGGACTGGGGAAATTATAGGCTCTACAGTGGAAATGTGAGGTTCCTGCTGTCTTAGGGTTCAAGAAGACAGTGGATAGTTATTGTTATAATCACATTCTTTGGCAATTGGGTTAACTTAGGAAAATCCCTTTATTAGGATTTGCTGTATCATACCCAGCATCACCATAATTTATGTCCTTGACATTATTTGTATATAGCTATGCCACCAGTTGCTTCTGTTCTCCCTGGTCTAGGCTTTTGAGAGAGTCAACATATCAAAGACTCAGACTATGTATTAAAAAGACTCAGTCTGTGTTTTAAAAAGTTTGAGATATATAATCAATTTTCCCATCTCATATTAATTAGTGATTTATATGACTACAAATTAATAGGAATGTACATAAACACCATTTCCACCACCAAAAGACTGTGTCCCCTCCCACCCACCCCTAACCCCCACAGCCCCGGGAAGCCAAATATCCACCCTTACCCTCACCCCAGGGTTTTTACTTTGGTGCCCTACTCCAGATGTAGTCAAATCCTGCTTTTAGTTTCCCTTTCTGTTCTTCTTTCTCAACGTCTGTTGATGAGTGGGATCAGTCCATACTCATCTTTATCTTTCTGACTTAGCTCACTTAACATAATTCCTTCTAGCTCCATCCAAGATGGGTCAGAGAAGGTGGGTTCATTGTTATTAATAGCTACATAGTATTCCATTGTGTATATATACAACAGCTTTCTCAGCCACTCATCTGTTGTTGGGCACCTGGGTTGCTTCCAGATTTTAGCAATTACGAATTAATGTTGCTATGAACATAGATGTACAAATATCTTTTTGGTTGGGTGTTATGGAGTCCTTGGTGCATATCCCCAGGAGAGGAATTACTGGGTCATATGGAAGGTCCATGTCTAGCCTTGTAACAGTTCTCCAGACAGCTCTCCACAGAGATTGGACCAATTTGCATTCCCACCAGCAGTGCAAAAGGCTTCCTCTGTCCCCACAGCCTCTCCAGCATTTATTGCTGCTGTCCTTTTTGATATATGCCATTCTCACAGGAGTGAGGTGGTATCTCAATATTGTCTTTATTTGCATTTCTCTGACAATCAGCGTCCTGGAGCGATTTTTCATGTGTTTGTTAGCCTTTTGGATCTCTTCTGTAATGAGTGTTCTGTTCATATTTGGATGGGGTCATTTGTTTTTTTGTTGCTAAGTTTGCTGAGCTCTTTGTATATTTTGGTATTAGTCTCTTGTCTGATGTATGGCATGTGAAGCTCTTCTCCCATTCTGTGAGGGATATCTTTGTGTGATAGTTTCTTTGGCTGTGCAGAAGCTTTTCAATTTGATGTAGTCCCATTGGTTTGTTTCTGTTTTAGTCTTCCTTGCAATTGGGTTTGTTTCATCAAAGATGTCCTTGAGGTTTAGGTGGGAAAGTGTTCCACCAATGTTTTCTCCTAAGTATTTGATAGTTTCTGGTCTAACGTCCATGCCCTTGATCCATTTGGAGTTGATTTTTTGTTTCTGGTGAGATAAAGTGGTTCAGTTTCATTCTTCTGCCTGTTTCAACCCAGTTTTCCCAGCACCATTTATTGAAGAGAGCCTCCTTCCTCCATTTAATACTTTGGGCGCCCTTATCAAAGATTAGATGTTTATAGGTGTGTGGGTGAAGTTTTCTTATAAGAGACATACTTCCAATGAACTCTCATGCCATTTTTACCACATTTTGGCATACCTAAGTCTTGTTGAAATTTACAGTGGTGTTAGGTCAGTGTTAAATCACTCCATCACTGCCTTCAAGTCTCAGATTTATTAAAGATAGTTTACAACTGTACCCATTGTAGCATCTTTGCTTAGACTTCCTATGCATCCATTTGTCACACACAAGTCATTCGCTCATTAGAGATCTTTGTTAGAATTTGAGGAAGTAAAACCAATTTGTGTACATATACTTACAGCAACTCTAGTGGGATTTTTGCAGCCTGTGTATGAGCAATGTGTATTTCTGTGAATTATTTTTCTTCTACCCTTCCAAGTTCTTGACTCGAGCCCTCTTATCCACTTCCTCTTATCTTCTCCCCCACTAGGAGTATGAATCAAAGTTGTTTTTGGGGTGCAGAAGGTAGGAATTCTGGCTTCTGTAATTGCTTCTCCACTATACATGGGCATTGGCAGGTTGATCCTTACCTCCAGCCTGTTTCTGTCTTTCCCTAGTGGGGTACAGCTCTGGAGAGATAAGGTTCCAGGACACACTGGTAAGATTGTCTGCCCAGAAAAGTCAGGATGGAATCATCTGCATCTTGGTTTATGCAAGGTGGCAGGACATAAAGTGAGACAAAATGGTTAATGAATAGGAGCCAAAAAGGAGGAAGAGAGCAAATGAGATTAGGGATCTTAGGGTGGAAGAAAGCTTGGAAGTCCATTTTAAGTATGTTTCTAGGGGCCCATGACTATGGTAGCTTTTGTTTGAGTTTGATAGCTAGCATGAAGTTGGGTAAAAAGATTGTCTGAGAAGATGGTGTCAGAATAGAGAAGAAGGCTAGAAAGCTTGGTTGGGTAGAGAGTAGTTCTCATTCTTGAAAATACTCTGTGGCTAGAAATAACTGTTTATCTCCATCCACCCCATCCAGGGCATATGTATATCTAGCTCCAGAGCCCTTGTAACCTTTAAGTCCCCTGAGCTCACAGCTCAGAGTCACAGCTGGAGACAATACAGGCTGCACTCATTTCTGGACCAATCTTTCTAGAGTGGCAGGGCAGGATACCCCAGCTTCCCTTCGGAGACTGGAGCAGTCCTGAGGCCTTTTGCCTGCACATCCTGTGCACTGTTACCAAGCTATATCTCCCCAGCCCCAGCGTTATTATTTAAACAAGATTGGGTATGTTCAGGGTAGCGTGACTGAATGTTATTGTTTATTTCATTTTACTTACTTATTTTAATATCACTTTATTGGGGGAAGTGCTGATTTACAAAATAGTTGTTGTTATAGTTAAGTTTAATATCCCTGTCAGTGCCCCACACCTTCAGCCACAACTAGTCATATCCCTTTAGCAGAGGATGCTGGGTTATTTACTTATTTACTTATTTAGCCTCCAGGGTTATTACTGGGGTTCTGTACATGCACCATGAATCCACTGCTCCTGGAGGCTATTTTTTCCCTTTTTGTTGCCCTTGTTACTTTAGTGAACCAGGGTAGTGAACCCAGATCCTTATGCTGGTACTTGTGTTTTGAGTACTATGTGTGCTTAACCCACTGCCTTGAGGCCCCGCACCCCCTCCACCCCATGCTGGGTCTTCTATCCCCTTTCAACTTCTTTCCACCTTCTCCCTTTAGAATCCTTGAATCTGCTGCAATAGACTGTAGCTACTTAAAGTTTCACCCTGCATCCCCATTTTCTTCGTGTAATTATTTAAATGAGTACTACCTGAAAATGAGGGAGACAAGAATCACTTAAAGTTGTAGGTGACTTTCAGATTCAGACACTAGATATCACTACTGATGTTTGACACTTTCTGAAGAAAGGTTAAAAAAAAAAAGTTACTGGTCAATCCATACTCCCAGCCTGCCTCTCTCTTTCTCTAGTAGTCTGGAGCTCTGGGGAAGTGGAGCTCTAGGACATATTGGTGGTGTCTTCTGTCTAGGGAAGTCTGGTCAGCATCATGCTAGCATCTGGAACCTGGTGGCTGAAAAGAGACTTAACATACAAAGCTAAACAAATTGTTGAGTAATTATGGACCTAAAGGCTGGAATAGTGCAGATGAAGTGTTGAGGGGTACTCACTGCAGACCTGTCAACACCCATGTTCAGCGGGGAAGCAATTACAGAAGCCAGACCTTCAACATTCTGCATCCCACAATGACCTTGGGTCCATATTCCCAGAGGGATAAAGAATAGGAAAGCTATCAGGGGAGTGGATGGGATATGGAGATCTGGTAATGGTAATTGTGTGGAGTTGTACCCCTCTTAACCTACGGTTTTGTTAATGTCTCCTTTTTTAAATAAATTTAAAAAAACTTAGAAAAAGTTACAAAGGGGGAAAGATGATTGGTGGTGAGATTGCACAGGGTCTGTGCACTGGACTTGCATTTCTGAGACCCCTAGAGGTTTCAGGTTCTATTTCTGACACACCATATGCCAGAGCTAAGCTGTGCTTTGGGTCTCTCTCTGCTTCTTTCTATTTCTGTCTCTATCTCTATTGATCTTCTTTTCCTTTTAAAAAGATGGAGTGGTGGGATGGCTTTCTTAAGAACATAATGGAAACAATAGTTTTAAATACCATACCAAAACTGAGTCAATCTTAGAAGCATTGCATGGGTTTAATGAGCATATTTAGGTATCACCTAAGTTGTTATGATTTGCTGATTTACTGACTGGAATTAGTGTAGAAATAAGTACTGATACTGTATTTAAGAAGCTGCTGCTACTTATGTGAGGCTGAATCAAAGGAATCAGTCTCAAAACTTAGAAACCTGGATGAGAAAGTGGAGAGAATTAGGAAAAAATGAATAATATATAAAAGAAGATAGTAAGAGACAAAACATTTCTCTGATCCTGCTTTTATATGACAGGTAAATCCTGTGAATATGGGACCCAGACAGTGGTGCACTTGACTAAACGCTCACATCACAGTGTGCAAGGACATAGGTTCAACCCCCCAGTCCCCACCTGCAGGGGTAGCTTCATGAGTGGTGAAGCAGGTCTTCAGGTGCCTCTCTGTCTCTCTTCCTCTCTATCTTCTCTTGCCCCCTCAACTTCTCTCTGTCTCTATCCAATAGTAAATAAATAAAATGTTTAGTATTAAAAAATCCTGTAAATATGAATCTTTTACTTTCCACTAAATATCCTGTCAATGCATTAGTTAAAGATGAAGAAGGAAGAGGAAGAGGAGGAGGGGGAGAAGGGGGAGGAAGAGAAGAAAAAGATGAAGCAGAAGCAGGAGACAGAGAAAGCGAGAAGGAGGAGAAGAAGGAGAAGGAGGAGGAGAAGGAGAAGAAGACCACTAATAGGCTCAAAGTGTGGTCATTCCTGCCAAGCCTCATCATGACTTAATAGCTAAGCTAGTTGCAGTTTCAGCCTTTCCTCAAGCTGGAAATTTAAACTGATCAATCTGTTGTTTCCTGGGCTGTACTAGAGAGGTAATTAACATTAGCAGACCTTCCAGCCTTTTAGGCTTAGCCTAAACTAATGGTTCTTTTCTTTTGCTAATAACCTTGTTCCACCCTCTTTCTAGCTATAAAAACCTCCTCCTCCCCCTCCCCTTCTTCTTTTTAGTGCAACTTTTAACTGAAACGTTCTACTTGATATATGGGAGACTGACTTTTTAAAACTTTTTAAAAAATATTTATTTTTCCTTTTTGTTGATCTTTTTATTGTTGTAGCTATTATTGTTGTTGTTATTGATGTCATTGTTGTTGGATAGGACAGAGAGAAATGGAGAGAGGAGTGGAAGACAGAGAGGAGGAGAGAAAGATAGACACCTGCAGACCTGCACCACCACTTGTGAAGCGACTCCCCTGCAGGTGGGGAGCCAGGGGCTCAAACCGGGATCCTCACGCTGGTCCTTGTGCTTTGTGCCATGTGCGCTTAACCTGCTGTGCTGTCTCCCTATTCCTGGGAGGCTGTCTTTTCATGAATTGTTTATAAAGGCCAAGTGTCCCTACATTTAAAAATATTTATGTATTTGTTTACTCATGAGAGCGGACCAGAACATTACTCTGGCACATGCAATGCTGAAGATTAAACTCAGGACTTTGCTTGAGGGTCCAACACTCTATCCTCTGCGCCACCTCCTACGTTGCACTGAATTTTTAAAATAGATTTTATTATTTTTTTATTATATCAACCTAATTTGAAAGGTAGATTCTAGGACATGTTTCAACTGGAGGTCAACTATACCTGAATTTGACTGCAACTTAGATTTTCAGTTCGCTAAAATGCTCTGTTAGGGTGGCTGAAGAGCTGCTGGGGAAACAGTATTACTCTTGAGTTCCAAGTCTGTGTAGGCTGAAGAAAGTGGAGAGCCATTTACAGAAGTAAAATCTAGGCCTCCTGGAATTATGAATGGCAACCAGCACAGGGAGCAGGGTGCTCCCAGAAGTTATTTTGCTTCTGAAAGTTAGACAAGATAAGATTATTTTTAAAGTGATTTAACTTTAGTTATTTTTAATAGAGACCGAGAAATTGAGAGAGAAGATGGAGATAAAAAGGGAGAGAGACATCTGTAGCACTTGTTTAGCCCTGCTCCTTGATCTTTGTAACATGCCTGGCTGTGCAGATAAGGCAGAACTTACCTAGTGCTGGTCAAACACAAGGTTCTGTTGAAGAGATGCTAATGTATTTGACAGTGAACCTATAGACTTTAAAGAATGACTAACAAACAAACAAAAACAAAAAAAGAAAGGAAGGGAGAGATAAGAAAAAAAACCCACTCATGTCCATACTAATAACAAATCTAACCATCCTGCTTATTAGAAGTTAGAAACCAAATCTTGTCCTTATAAAGTTTTATTTTATGGCATGAATGGCAGAAAGTATTATCTAACCTCAGTAGTTGGTTTTCCTTGGCCAAACCTATAAACTCAACCCTCCAGTTGACATTTCTGTTTGCAAGCTCAGCAGAGCAGACAAGACACATTTCAACCATTTCTTCACCTCCACATGATATCATCCGTGGCACAGTAGTGCTGGATGGTAGAAGAATGTCACACACTGCCCTGCAGTGCTAATCTCTCTTTTCATAAAGCAGAGACATTCAGTCTACGGTGTCACATAGATGCCAACATTCAGGTTGGAATAAACAAGGAAAGAAAACATCTTTCGTGGCTGATGTATGCAAGCCAATGTCAGAATTTTAATTGTCAAAAGTTTTATGTTTGGCATAGAAAAATTGGTTTTATGTCAACTCCACGTGCTGTAGTAGGGATTTGTCTATTGAGGCTGTAAAACATACTGACCTTCGTATATTGCACCAAAGTAAAAGATCTGGAGTTGTGGGGAGAGTTCAGGTCCTGGAACATTCACATTCAGACCCCATGAACAGGCCTTGAGATGGTGTGTACAATGTAAGTCTCATTGGAATTCTTCCTTACACCCACTGCCTTAGTTTAGGTCATAACCTCCAAACTATGGTTGTCAGGCCAATTGCCTCACAAGTACTGCAGTCACCTCTACAAGACAGACAGAGCTAGTTCTGTTCTTCCCTGTCCACATGTTTAGTGAGGGTTGGTTAAGATTACCAATGGATCAGGATCCAAACAAACATTCAGGGTTCTTTTATTAAGGAACTGGTTCTCTGATTCCAACTCCTTACCTAGCCTCAATCCTTCCATTTTCTGGACCCAGGATTATTATAGGGTGCAGAAGGTGGAAGGTCTGGCTTCTGTAATTGCTTCCCAGCAGAACATGGGCATTGATAGGTCAATCCATACTGGTGGGGTCATCTGCCCAGGTGTTGTTAAAGTTCGGAGGCTCCAGCAGGCCGGGCTAGCTTCGCGGCAGTAGACAGAGACAGAGACTCGGGGACACATGGCTGGGTTGAGAAGCTGCAGTTTAATCTTTATTCATGAACGGGCAAATCACCACACCATGTGCTTCCCCATCATTCTCCCTCCACGGCTGCTGCTATGACCCTGGACATCCTTAGCATAGGGGGCGGGGAGAAAGTGGGCACGAAACTAGCAAGGGCCAAACCAATTCTCTCAGAGTTCGGGGGGAAGAGGAGCAAACCAATATGAAACATACCAACAATTCCCCCTTCTGTTTTTAACTAAATGACCACAGTATCAGGGGTGTGGGTTGAACAGAAACCTATATCGTACAGGTATTTTCAAAAAAGAAACTGGCACAAACATGGAGAAACATGTAAGCGAGTAACAAGAACCAGTGTGCTGCCAAGGGAAGGCCTGAGGGGGCCATTTTTTGCCTCTGTGGGCAAAACTTTATCAGCTTAAAAAAAACATTTCCTACCTCTGGGGACATACTTGCCTCGACGGGCATTTTCTAGCATGGGTGGAGAGTGAGGCCTAGAGTCCCAAGGCATGGGTGCAGTCAGTCTTTGAGAAACCCAGCAGCATAAGGGGAAGCTGCTAGTTTTGTGCAAAGTGTCCGAGGTATACCAGTGAGTCCGATAGAAGTCCAAAGCAGATGTCCACGGAAGAATTGCCAAGGGGTGAATTGTTGTAAGTCTGTCTCAATGGGGAATGTCCGCCATCGGAATTCTGCTTTTCTGTAGAGAACTTGACAGCTGCAATTTACTTACTTATGAAACAAAACTTACAGCAGGTTAGAAGTTTACCACAATTGATAACTCTATCACAATTGGAAGTCTCTTCCAGCATGATTCTAAGGCTACTTAAAGTTTAAACAATAAAACGTGGAAAGGCAAACATGAACCATAGAAAGAAAAAAGGCCTCAGGCATGAGAATTATTAGCATAACCATAGTACAATCTAACGTTTCTAATTGAGAAGGAATTTGAGAGTTTTACATATCAACAACGTCTTTTTAACTTTTTGTTACACCCATACAAGATGGAGACACACCGTAGGTGTGTGCAAGTTTTTGTTTTTTTACCAACTTAGTTAAAATATATTGATATTTAAACTAATTTTTAACCTCAGACTTTAAATGTAAGTTAATTTTATCTTTATGAGAATTACGTTGAAAACCTTTTTTCATTTAACTCTGTCTGGTAAGAATATAGCCTTAAAGTTATATTTTTAACCTTAAAGTTAATGTTACCAAACTTTAAACACACACATACACATGGTCTTCAATATACAAGGAGAGAAACTTTTGTTGCGAAGACATGTCATTTCAAACACGAATTCAGATCTGTACTGTCTTAGCCATTCGGGGAGTGCATTGTCCAGCGGTGGCCTCTTGGGCAGCTTCACTTCTAGGAATTGTAGGCTGCCATCTCTGCACGAATCTCTGCGTATTCTAGCTTGTCTGCCTTCAGACCTGAGCTAAGGATCTCGGCCAGGGGGCCCAGTTTCGGTAGGGAGCCCGCAGTCTCTGGGTGGTCCGGGATCTGTCCAGACTTCATAGCATGAGGGCGGGTGGGCCAGCCGTGCAGAAGGCGCGGGCCGAGGTGCCCCGGGGTGGTGGCCAGGATAGGCAGCCGCGGCCCTGCCCCATGGCCCTGCCATGTCGGCCGAGCAGCGTGGAGGGAGCCGGCTCCCAATGCCCCGCGCCACGCGGCGGAAAGCTGGCTCATGCGGACTGGCGTTGGGCTCCTGCGGGCTGGCGTTGGGTGGAAACCACAGAGTGGTCCAGAGATAAATGTTCCAGAAACAGCGAAACAGTCTCATGAAGAAAGGGCAGAGGCCTTTGGAGATCTCTTCACAAGCAGAAGAGAAGGCCATAGTACATAGGTAGCCAGATTGTCTTCACTTATCTGAGAGATGAGCAGGTCAGGTCCACGTGGGTGCCATTTGTTTTTAAAGTTTCGGAGGCTCCAGCAGGCCGGGATAGCTTTGCGGTGGTGAACAGAGACTCGAGGACACACGGCTGGCTGAGAAGCTGTAGTTTAATCTTTATTCACTAGCGGGCAAATCACCAAACCATGTGCTTCCCTATCATTCTTTCTCCGCCACTGCTGCTGTGACTCTGGACGTCCTTAGCATAGGGGGCGGGGAGAAAGCGGGCACGAAACTAGCAAGGGCCAAACCAATTCTCTCAGAGGTCGGGCGGAAGAGGAGCAAACCAATATGAAACATACCAACACCCAGGGAAGTCTGGTTGGTATCATGCTAACATCTGGAACCTGGTGGCTGAAAAAAGAGTTAATATATAAAGCCAAACAAATTGTTGACTAATCATGAACCTAAAGGCTGGAATAGTGGAGATGAAAAGTTGGGGGGAGTCCTCCATTTTGTAGATAGTTAGTAGGCCTATTTTAGTTATATTTCAAGGGCCTGCGACTATACTAGGTTTTTTTTTTTTTTTTCTTCTTTTTTTTCTGAGATTGACATCTGATGTGCAGGTGGATCCAAGTTACTGTCTGGGGAGATGATGTCAGGCTGGAAAAAGGAACGGAAAGCTGGATCAGGGAAGAGAGTAGCTCCCAAATATGGGAAAGGTGTATAAATATTGTTGACTGTAAACCCCACTGATTTGATCTGTTCCAGGGGTTATATTCAGCTTAGGAGCCTATGTAACCTCTGCATCCCTGTAGATCTGAGCTCACACTCTGTGGTTATGAGTAGGACCATTCCAGGCTGCCCCAGTTTCAGGACTCATCTTCCTCAGGTGGATCATAGAGTATGTTGTACAGCCTCCCTTAGGAAGGTAGAACATTCTCTACTGTTGTTGATCCACTTTGATGTCAAGGTCCTATGGTGGCCCACAAAGGGGTCTATTTTGTTGTTCCTGATAAAGATGGCCAGTAATAATGGAGACAGGGATTTATTCAAGGTCTAGGCCCATCGTGCCTGTTGGGGAATCTCAGGACTCCCCAATTAAGGCCTCAGAATATAGCAGGTTTTTTTGGAAAGAAAATTCTGATGCTTTTTTCTACCACTTCCCCAGAGAAGAATAACAAGAGAATTGGACATTTTGATCTTTCATTGGTGATGTAGGAATATGTAAAAATTATCTTGGTTAGTGACAGGAAAGTTAACTATTGACTTACTAACTAAAGACTATGATTTACACCAAAGCTAATGTAGACTATCTATTTGGTATTATCCCAGATAGTTTTGTGGTAGGATGTAGAAGGGAAGCATGCTCTTAGAATGAGTTGCATGGAAGTGTATATCATCATATTAATGAAAGATCTTTGAAGTGTTCAAAATTTATGGTAGGGAAAATAATGGTCTTGGACTATACCTACTTTTTAATACCCTAAAACTATATTATCTCACATGGAAAAAGGGAATTATCAGATATGGTAAATGTATAGAACTTTGATGTCAGAAATTATGTCAGAAGTGCAAGGACTGGTGTAAGGAGCTGGCTTTGAGACTCTGGCTCTCCACCTGCAGGGAGGTCTCTTCACAAACAGTGAAGCAGGGCTACAGGTGTATGTCTTTCTTTCCCCCTTTGTCTTCTCCTCCTCTCTTGATTTCTCTCTGTCCTATCCAACAACAACAACAGCAGCAACAACAATAATAACAATGATAAATAACAAGGGCAACAAAAGGGAAAAAACAGCCTCCAGGAGTAGTGGATTTGTAGTGCAGGCACTGAGCCCCAGTAATAACACTGGAGATAACAAAAAAAAAAAAAAAAGAAAAGAAAGAAAGAAAGAAGAAAGGAAAAAAGAAATTATGCCAGATATGCAGAGGGATCCAATTCATCATATTTTTTAATCCAGTTTACCCATTGACTGACATATTGTTTCAATATCTTGGCTATTATGAATAGTTCAGCATAAATATGGGAATAGATGTATCTCTTTGAGATTTGATTTCCTTTGAAAAATGACCAGAGATTGGGGTTGCTGGATCTCGTGGTAGTTCTGGTTTATAGTTTTTAATTTTTCAGAGAATATGGCATTGGGACTCATGCACAGTACCACCACCCTGACCTTATGCTTTTTATTATATTTTTATGTTAGATAGAGAAAGAAAGATAGAGACAGAGAAGAAGAGAGAGGAGGAGAGCATAGTACCATTCCACCATCCAAGGAGCTCCCCCAGTGCCATGTTACTCATTGGGATGTTGAGCCTCAAACTTAGGACCTTGTGCATGGGAAGGTGAATACTCTCCCTGTTGAACTATTTCCTACCTTATAAATTTTAAGTTTTTGGGAAAAAAGTCATTAATTTTTTAATAGAATGGTTGTACCAATTTATATCCTACCAGCAATACACAATGATTCTCTTCCCCTCCTCCCGTAGGTCCACCAATACTTGTTATCTCTTATCTTTTTTGATAACACCCATCTTAACATATGTGAGATAATATCTTTTTGTAGTTTTCATTTGCACTTGTCTGTGAGTAGGGATGCTGTGCTCCTTTACATATACCAATTGAAATTTGTATGTTGGTGAGCTTTAACAATGGAAGAATGATGGAGGAAAGGGACAGGACTCAAAGAATTCAGGTGGTATTCAGAAACTAGAAATGTCAAACTGTCAAAATGGAATTCAGTTCTGATGATAATTTGATTCTAGTTAAGTAAGAATCATATAGAATTCCTAATACAAAGAACTGTAAGATAATAAATTTGTGTTGTTTTAGGTCACTAAGCTGTGATAGTTTTTGTCATGATGCAGTAGAAAACTTACACAGGCATGTGTTGTGCTAATGATTATTTATCTCTGACAAGAAGGCTTGAGTCTGACTTACAGATGAGGGCAGCAATGAACAGCCCCTTGTTTAGGTGTAGTGAACAGATTGTTTTTGTTGTTTGTAGGGTTCTGTTGGCAAGCCATTTCCATTCAGAATTGTGTCTCAGTTGGAAGGTGCCTGACCCTGTTTGGGTGCCATATGCTGGTCCCTGTTCAGGTGCCAATATGCTGGGCTAGCTTCACGGGCAGGAGACAGATGACCAGGGACTCATGGCTGAGCTGGGAACGTAGTTCAATCTTTATTGATGAGCAGGAATGCAGTGCAATCCATCTAATCTCTCTTCATTAGAAAATCCTGTCCTTTGTATCTCCTGAGGTGGAAGTGTCAGGAAGAGGAAGTACATAGGATAGGGGGTGGGGAGAAGGAAAAAAGTGTGCAAACCAGTGGGGATTAAACAGTGGAAAACAGGATGTGAGTAGGAGAGGGGGCTGAGTGGAAAAAGAGCTCAAACCAGTGGAGATTAAACCAGTGTGGGTCTTAAACAAAACAATGATTATGTAAATAGACCACAGCCTTAAGCAATGCAAGGGAACCTAATGTGATGATCAAAACAGAAGGGGTCTTAGAAGCAGAATTAGAAGCAGACCAACAGGAAGGAATTTTGGATTAAGAGTAAAATAAAACCTTCACTTGCTGACTGGGAAATTTGGCAAAAAAAAAAGTACAAAGTCTCATGGTAGATACTGATTCTTATTTTGGTGTTGCTGAGAACAATTAATAATCATTTTACAAAATATTTTATTTCAGTTTTATAACTATCCTGATTTGGATCACTCCTCTTTATATAAAGACGACTACAAGGTAAGAAGTCAAGAGACATTGTGGGTAAGATATTAAATGATTTATTCAGTAGGTTGGGGAGAAAGGTTCACTATGACTTCATGTGCTTCTCAGGACATACATTTTGTATCACAACACTGGTTCTGTCCTTACTGTATATCTTTTAAAAATATTTTATTTATTATTATCTTATTGGATAGAGACAGAGAGAAATTGAGAGATCAGGAAGGTAGGGAAGGAAAAAGACAGAGCAATTGAGAGGGAGGGAGAGAGAGAAGGAGAGAGAGAGTGAGAGGGAGAGAGAGATACCTGTAGCACTGCTTCACCACTCACAAAGCTCCTCTGCAGGTGGGGACTAGGGGCTTGAATCTGGAGATCCTTGTGCATTTTAACATGTTCACTCAACCAGGTGCGCTATCACCTAGCCCTCTTATTTTATATTTGAATAATGGAAGGCAGCTATACTCACCACTATACCACCAACACCACATCTTTGAGTAATGAAAACCAATAATGATGTCATCTAGAAGCTGAGTTTGTTTTTCTCCTTATAAAAAAAGATATATACCATTTCCCCAAAACTTTCCTTTAAATATTTTTTAAAATAATAACCAGTACTTAGCTTCAGGCTAGCTAACTTTTGCTTAATTTCATTGACAATGCTCTTCATTCTTTCCAAAGCAGGAATTCCAGTTGAAGAAAACCATTAGCATCAAATATTACTTTATTTAGATACATAAGTTAGGATGTGAGGGCGATTTGTTGGCAATATCTATCACCCCACTGATTTCCAGGATTAATTTGGCTGATCTGACTGGCTAGGAGGCCTCCCCTTACTCTTACTGTTCCATGTGTGTCATTTCTGAAGTTTGAAGCTGGGTGCGAGTGTTGTGTGCTGGATTAAAGAAGACAGCCTTCCATAAACAGAGACAGATTTTTTCTGTTGAACTTGATGTTATGTGAGTAGTTGTGTGCCCATACTAGAACTGTCAAGGAAGCTCTCAACTATGTAACTTAAACAGGAATATGTACTCTTGTAAGTAAATATAGTTTGAATATAAGGTATGATATCCACCTTCCTTCCTCCCTCCCTCCCTCCTCCCTTTCCTTCCTTCCTTCCTTCCTTCCTTCCTTCCTTCCTTCCTTCCTTCCTTCCTTCCTTCCTTCCTTCCTTCCTTTTTTCCTTTCCTCCACGATTATGGCTGGGGCTTGGTGCTGGCATTACTAATCCACCACTCTCAATGGCTATGCCCAACAACTCCCCCACCCCTCCACTTTTTATTTTCAAACTCCAAAACCAGAGAGAAACTTAGAGGAGGAAGGCTAGATAATAAGAGAGAGAAAGATAGACACCTGCAGACCTGCCTCACTGCTTGTGAAGTGTCCTTGCTAAATGTGGGGAGTGGGGCCTCAAACCAAGTTCCTTGTGCATAGTACTATGTAGTGACCAGGTTCACCACTACCTGGTCCAGGTAAGGCATTTCTTTTGCCCAGCTGGAAACTATAAACAGGGAAAGAGAAAATAAGCTAGTGACACATAACACCAACAGTATTACATATAAATCAAGGCAAATTTGTCTGCTTTCTTCTGAGCCATAATAGAGATGCAGAGGGGAAACTTTCTAAATACTTAAAAAAGCAGCTTTATTGAGGTATAATTAACATACCACACAGTTATATGGTTAACTTAACGTGGTTCTGATATATTACATTATTGAGTGTTTTTTTTTTTTAACCAAAGCACTGCTCAGCTCTGTCTTATGGTGGTGTCAGGGATTGCACCTGGGACTTCAGAGCCTCAGGCACTGACAGTCTCTTTGCATATCCCTTATGCTATCTACCCTTGCCTACATTATTGATTTTAAAGTTGTGATATATACAGACACATATACATTATATACACAGATTTTTCATTTTAATTATTTTAAAATCTGCAATTCACTAGCATTAATTGCATTCTGAATATTATGCAACCATTAACACCATTTCTAAAACATTTTCACCACCCCAAGTAGAAGCTTTATATCATTAAGCAATAACTTTCCACTCCTTTCTCCTCCTGATCTCTGGTAACCTCTAATCCACCTTTTGTATTTATGAGTTTATTGTCAGAAGTGGATTCATGAAAGTTTGTCCGGGAGTTGGGCGGTAGCGCCTCGGATTAAGTGCACATGGCGCAAAGCGCAAGGACCTGTGAGGATGTCGGTTAGAGCCCCCAGCTCCCCACCTGCAGGAGAGTCACTTCACAGATGGTGAAGCAGGTCTGCAGGTGACTTTCTCTCCCCTGTCTGTCTTCCCATCCTCTCTCCATTTCTCTCTGTCCTATCTTAACAACAATAATAACTACAACAACAATAAAACAACAAGGGCAACAAAAGGGGAAAAAAATGTCCTTGTGTGTCTGATTTGTTTACTTAGCATAATTGTGGAGGTTAGAGAAAAGCCCCGAATATTGAGAATAGCTGTTAACCCAAAACCAACTGTTCCTCGTTCCATGTAAATATCTCCACCTGTACCCACCCTGTGATAACTATAAAAAGGTGGAATGAAAAATGATCGGGGTCGCAGACTCTCCCCTCTCCCCTTGTGTAGAAAGCTTAAACTTGCTAATAAAGGTTCTTGCCATTGCATGTGACTCTGGTCTTTTTTTGTGTGAGATCAAGACTCGAACTTCTGTACATAACAATAATGTTTTACTGTGTTGATCTGTGTATCAAGACAACATTCTTTTAAATGTTTGAAGAATATTCCATTGCATATAAGTACCACATTTTAATTATTTTATTCATCTGTTAATACAGGACACATAGGATGTGTCTGCTTTCTGGCTGACGTGAATAATATTCCAGCGCACATTGGTGTACAGATATCTAGGAGTGGAGTCACTGAAGTATGTAGTAGTTTTTATTTTTATTTATTTATTTTTACCAGAGCACTGCTCAGCTCTGGCTTATGGTGGTACGGGGGATTACCTGGGAATTTACAGCCTCAGGCATGAGAGTCTCTTTGCATAACCATTATGATATCTACCCCCACCCTATGTAGGAGTTTTGTGTGTTGCTTTTTGAGGGCTTTTCAAGGCAATTTCTGCAATGCACTAATTTTATATTTCCACCAGCAATGTGCAAGGGTTCTATTTTCTACACAACCTTACAAATAGCATCCTGGTAGATGTGATATGGTATTATATTGTGATTTTGAACATTTTTTACTCAAATGAACATTTAAACTCAAAGCAGTCACTGAAATTTTTTATTATGATGAGTAGATACTACTTAAGCTATCTTTCTATGATATTAAGACTAGAAGACCACATGTGTTTTCTTTGTCTCAATTTCCCTCAGTTTTGTGCATATTAAATCATTTTAGATGTTTACTACCATTCCCCACTCTATTCCCAGAGCATGAATATGCTAGATGTTGCCTCTTCCCTCACCCCCTTTTAAATAAAGAGCTAGATCATCTGGGAAGAGGTTCCAGAAAGGAGAATAAAGTAGACTGAGGAGTTTTGTTCAGTAGGGAAATAAATGTATGTAGTATGTAAAAGTGTACAGGAAAGGATCGTATATAAGGCATACATAGTTTATAAAGGCCTACAAAGACTAAGTAGCAGGAAGAAAACATAAGTGTATTCATGAAAAGTTAATGTAGAAAATAATAAGAGGAAAACAATTGGACTCTACCAATATAATGGCACACTGGAAGATCATGGATCAAAATGATCTTTGTCTATGACTTGAGATTTCCTTGTATAGATGGGGTGGATTTAGGGAGCTGGGCAGTGGCACAGCGGGTTAAACTCACATAGTGCAAAGCGCAAGGGCCAGTGTAAGGATACCGGTTTGAGCACCCAGCTCCCCACCTGCAGGGGGTGTCGCTTCACAGGTTATCCCTGGGACTCAGTGCCTGCACAATGAATCCACAGCTCCTGGTGGCTATTTAAAAGATTTTCCCCCTGGAAGTTGGGCAGTAGCACAGTGGGTTAAGTGCAGTTAAGTTAGGATGAAATCATGGTAGCATCTACAACTTGGTGGCTGAAAGGCAGTAAGATGGAACACGCTTTCCAATATCCTCCTGTTTCAGAAAGTAGCATGTTATTTATTCTAGGTTTCTTTTAAAAAGAAATAGTTTTAATTCTCCTTAGAAAAAACTAGCAAGATGCCATTCTACTGAGAAATAAGCACTGATGGGAAAATAGAAGCAAAGATGGCTCAGTTACGATGAATCTTCCTGGTTTGATCACACACACACACACACACACACATACACACACACACACACACACACACACACACACACACACAAAGAGTTGCCAGTTACCAGTGTCATAATGCCTTTTTGCTCTGCATCTCCTACCCACCCCAGAGTCTTTTACTTTGGTGCAATATGCCAATCCCAGTTCAGGTTCTACTTGTGTTTTTGTTTCTGATCTTGTTTTTCAACTTCTGCCTGAGAGTGAGATCAACCCATATTCAACCTTTTGTTTCTGACTTATTTCACATAACATGAATTTTTCAAGGTCCATCCAAGATCTGCTGAAAACGGTGAAGTCACCATTTTTTACAGCTGAGTAGTATTCCATTGTGTATATATACCACAACTTGCTCAGCCACTCATCTGTTGTTGGACACCTGGGTTGCTTCCAGGTTTTGGCTATTACAAATTGTGCTGCCAAGAACATATGTGTACACAGATCTTTTTGGATAGATGTGTTGGGTTCCGTAGGATATATCCCCAGGAGAGGAATTGCAGGGTCATAGGGCAGGTCCATTTCTAGCCTTCTGAGAGTTCTCCAGACTGTTCTCCACAGAGGTTGGACCAATTGACATTTCCACCAGCAGTGCAGGAGGGTTCCTTTGACCCCACACCCTCTCCAGCATTTGCTGCTGTTACCTTTTCTGATGTATGACATTCTCACAGGAGTGAAGTGGTATTTCATTGTGTTGATTTCCATTTCTCTGACAATGAAAAACTTGGCGCATTGTTTCATGTGTTTCTTGGCCTTTTGGATTTCTTCTGTGGTGAATATTCTGTCCATGTCTTCTCCCTAGTTTTGGATGGAGTTATTTGTTTTCTTGTTGAGTTTGGCAAGCTCTTTATATATTCTAGTTATTAGCCTCTTGTCTGATGTATGGCATGTAAAGATCTTCTCCCATTCTGAGAGTGATCTCTTGATTTGGGTAGTGTTTTCTTTTGCTATGCAGAAGCTTTTTAACTTGATGTAGTCCCATAGGTTTATGCTTGCCTTAGTCTTCTTTGTATTTGGGTTCGTTTCATTGAAGATGTCTTTAAAGTTTATGAGGAAAAGAGTTCTGCCAGTATTTTCCTCTAATTATCTGATAGTTTGTGGTCTAACATCCAAGTCCTTGTTCCACCTGGAATTTACTTTTGCATTTGGTGAAATATGGTGGTTTAGTTTCATTCTTCTGCATGTTTCAACCCATTTTTTCCAACACCATTTGTTGAAGAGACTTTAATTTCCCCATTTATTAGTCTGGGAACCTTTGTCAAAGATTAGATGTCCATAGGTGTGGGGGCTCACTTCTGGGCTCTCAGTTCTATTCCACTGCTCAGTGTGTCTATTCATGTCCCATTACCAAGCAGTTTTGATGACAACAGCCCTATGATACAATTTGAGATCTGGGAGTGTGATTCCTCCAGTTCTGTTCTTTCTTCTCAAGATTGTTTTGGCAATTCTAGGTCTTTTCTGGTTCCAGATAGCTTTTAGGTTTATAGCTTTTGTTCTATTTTCCTTAAAATGTGGTTGGGATCTCGATGGGGATTGCATTAAATTTGTATATGGCTCTGGGTAGTATATTCATTTTAATGAAGTTATTTCTTCCAACCCATGAATGTGGAATATCTTTCTACTTCTTTGTGTCTTTTTCAATTTCCTTGAGTAGTGACTCATAATTTTCAATATTCAAGGCTTTCACTTCTTTGGTTAGGTTTATTCCTAGATATTTTATTGTTTTTGTTGCTATAGTAAAAGGAATTGATTTCTGGATTTCATCTTCTTCTAACTTAGTGTTTGCATAGAGAAATGCCACTGACTTTTGAATGTTAATTTTGTAGCCTGACACCTTACTGTATTGCCTGATGATTTCCAAAAGCTCCTTGCTAGATTACTTAGGTTTTTCGATGTATACTATCATGCCATCTGCAAATAGGGAGAGTCTGACTTCTTCTCTTCCAATTGTATCGCTTTAATTCCTTGTTCCTGCCTGATTGCTATGGCAAGAAATCCCAACACTATGTTGAATAGTAATGGTGATAGTGGGCAGCCCTGTCTAGTACTTGATCTGAGGGAAAATGCTTCTAGTTTTTCACCATTGAGTACGATGATGGCTGTAGGTTTGCTACATATAGGCTCAACTATCTTCAGGAATTTTCCATCTATTCCCATTTTTTATAGTGTTTTGATCATAAAGGGATGTTGTGTTTTATCAAAGGCTTTCTCTGCATCTATTGATATGATCATGTGGTTTTTGGTCTTCTTTTATTGATGTGGTGGATCATGTTGATTGATTTATGTATATTAAACCAACCTTGCATCCCTGGGATAAACCCCACCTGGTCATAATGAACAATCTTTTTAATATACTGCTGTAACCAGTTGCCTAGAATTTTGTTCAGTATTTTAGCATCTATGTTCATCAGAGATATTGGTCTGTAGTTTTCTTGTTTAGTTGTGTCCCTGTCTGCTTTTGGTATGAGGGTGATGTTCGCTTCATAGAAGCTGGAAGGGAATATTCCAGAGTCTTCTGTCTTCTGGAAGACTTTTAAAAGTAGAGGTATTGGACAAACGGAAGTGTAGTTGACGGTCAAGGACATCACCGCCAAGCTGGGAACCGGGGAGATGGCCGAGACGGATCCCAAAGAACGTGCAGGACCTCACCTCGGTGGTGCAGACTCTGCTGCAACAGATGCAAGATAAATTCCAGACCATGTCCGACCAGATCATCGGGAGAATTGATGACATGAGCAGTCACATTGATGACCTGGAGAAAAACATCGCAGACCTCATGACACAGGCTGGGGTGGAGGAGCTGGAAGGTGAAAATAAGATATCTGCCACACAAAAGAGTTGAAGGTTGCTAATTTACACTGAAAACTGGAACACCATTTCTACAAGCCAGGAGAACACCGAATGGCTTTTTGCGCCTAACTACTATCTGTAGACAGGTTTTATATTATAAAGGGTGTTGTTCTGTCACATACTATATAGTTAGTTTATAGAGTGATTTTTTTTTCCTCATCCTTGGTTTCTTAAACATGAAAACTTCACTTGGGCCTTGGTCATTTGTGCTATTAAATATATTAAACACTAAAACTTTGGCAGTTTCTGCATAAAATTGTCAAATCTTTTAGTGTATTTTTGTGAAGTCATTTTTTTCCCACTATCATTCTTTTGTAGTAGTTGCTATTTGATAAAAGTTCCTGTGTAATTTTCTTGTTAAGCAAAGAGTAGATCCTTTAATTATATCATACCTTGTGAAGGAAGACATTTATCGAGTTTAGGATTCTCTGTACAGAATGACTGTTGAACTAACACCAAATAATGTATTGAGGATACTTTTCAAATGGTTAAGAAAATTTAGAGACATCTAACACTATTCTGTTGCCAAATGTCATAATTGTGCCGTGATTTCATGTCTAAGTCCCAGAGGTCAGATGCTAAAGTCATAGAGTAACCACTGCCATTTAGTGTGTTAGAACTTATGAATACAGAAAATAACAGAATTGCCTAATATAATAAGGCATTTGCTCATTAGAGTTTTGCATGAAGTTGGAATACTTCCCTAAGACCCTCCATTGTTTACCTATAATAGTTCCCCTAGGAAATCTGGCAGGATTTTAAAGCTCAGTTATTCCATCCTTGAGTTGCTAGTTGGGAAAAGGAACAGAAAAGAGAAACAAGCCTTATAAATAAGGTCCAGGCCAATTGTCTAGACAATGAGTAACAACTCAGCTCAAGTTTTTAATACTGTTTATTGAAACGTTCTTATCTAATAGAGTAATATATAAAACAACTGTTGCTATTCAAAACTGCACTGTCAGGAGTGAGCCAAGAGGCCAGCACAGACACTTGAAAGGGTTCACCATGAACCCCAGAGTTGGGGGAGTAGGAATAGTTTAGATCTTTATAGAGGGAAAGCCATTAATGAGCACAGTATGGTTTTATAATATTTCCTACATAACCAGACTTTGATTGTTTGTATTGCATCTGTTTAACAATATTAAGAAACTATTTGTCCTATTTATACCCTATGGAGAGCACAAAGGAGTACATTTATTCTGTAATACAATGAACTGACCTGTTGTTATTACCTGCTACAGAAACTCCTTCAGTGAGCCAGTTGGTCAAGCTGTACTGTTTAGCCATGAGAACCCAGGGCCTTCAGACTCACCAGATCAGATAAACCCCATGTGCAGGTGGTTTTCAAACCTTGTGAAAGCAGAAATGAGAGGGCCAACTATTGTTGGCATGGTCGGGATTTAGGTAGAAGTTGGCTTTATGAAGTTGTTCAAAGATTTTTAAAGGCAGGCTCCACTGCCCAAAACAACCTGCCATCAATAAAAATGCCTGAAATCCTGCTATGGAAAAAAAAAAAAAAGTAGAGGTATTAGTTCTTCTTTGAAGGTTTTGTAGAATTCATTTGTAATACCATCTGGTCCAGGACTTTTACTTTTGGGAAGGTTTTTGATAACTGTTTCAATTTCATTAGCTGTGATGGACCTGTTCATGTTATCTAGTTCCTCTTTACTTAATTTTGGAAGTTCATAGGTATCTAGGAACTTGTCCATTTCTTCCAGATTCTCTAGCTTGGTGGCATATAGTTGTTCATAGAAATCTTGCATGATATACTGAATTTCTGCGGTGTCGGTTGTGATATCTCCTCTTTCATTTATGATCTGAACTATTTGGGTCCTCTCCTTTTTTTGTTTTGTGAGTCTGGCTAAAGGTTTGTCGATTTTGTTCACTCTTTTGAGGAACCAATATTTCCTTTTGTTGATTTTTTGTATGGTTTTCTTATTTTCAATGTTATTTATTTTTTCCCTTACTTTAGTTATTTCTGTCCTTCTGGTTGCTTTAGGGTTCCTTTGTTCATCTTCTTCTAAGTCTTTAAGATGTGCGATCAGGCTGTTTATTTGTGCTTTTTCTTGTTTCCTAATGTGTGCTTGTATGGCTATGAACTTCCCTCTCATTACTGCCTTATCTGTGTCCCAAATAACTTGATAGCTTGTGTCTCATATTCATAAGAATTTTCTTTAGACAAGGTAGGTGATTGGCCATGTCTTGAAGAAGATTGAGAGGGCTGTGTGATGGTGCATCTGGTTGAGCACACAGGTTATAGTGTGCAAGGACCCAGGTTCAAGCCCCCAGTCCCCACCTGCAGGGGGAAAGATTCTCAAGTGGTTAAGCAGTGCTGCAGGTGTCTCTTTGTCTCTCTCCCTCTCTATCACCCCCTTCCCTCTTGATTTCTGGCTGTCTCTTATGATAAATAAATAAAGATAATTTAAAAAATTAAAAAAAAGAAGACTGAGCATCCTGGGGTATGTCCTAAGAGTGTTTGAAAACACACTTAGGTGTTTAGTATCTCATTGTTTAGAAAATTATAGATATATTTTATGATTAGGGTACAGGAAACTTCAGAAGACAGGTGGGAGAAGATGCTAGGAGCATCACAACAGTTTTTATCCACTGATTTACACTTATTTATTTTTAGAGGCAAAGAGCACCAAAGCTTTCTTTTATTAATTTTAAGATTTATTTATTTATTTATTTTATTTATAAAAAGGAAACATTGACAAAACCATAGGATAAGAGGGGTACAACTCCACACAATTCCGACCACCAGAACTTTGTATCCGATCCCCTCCCCTGATAGCTTTCCTATTCTTTAACCCTCTGGGAGTATGGACCTAATGTCACTGTGGGATGCAGAAAGTAGAAGGTCTGACTTCTGTAATTGCTTCCCCACTGAACATGGATGTTGACAGTTCAGTCCATACTCCCAGCTTCCCTCTCTCCCTAGTGGGGCAGGGCTCTGGGGAATTGGAGCTCCAGGACACATTGGTGGGGTTGTCTGTCCAGGGAAGTCTAGTAGGCATCATGCTAGCATCTGGAAACTGGTGGCTTTAAAGAAAGTTAACATACAAAACCAAATTGTTGACCGGTCATGAAGCTAAAGGATGGAATAGTGCAGATGAAGAGTTGAGGGTAGAGGGGGGGGGGGTTTCTCCATTTTGTAAATAGCTAGTAGACATGTTTTAGTTATATTCCAAAGGGTCTGTAGCTATAATAGTTTAGATAAGAGTGCAGAAACCTCAGAAGAGCTTTCTTTAGCTCTGCACTAAAGAAAGCTAAACTCAAATTCACTATCCAAGTGACCTTTTTTTGACAGCCCACATCACACAGGCCTTAAGACATTTGTAGTTTATTTTGAAACAAGGAGGGAACTTAAAGTGTATCACCAGGGGCAGGTAACATAATGATTATGCAAAGAGACTTTCATGCCTGAAGCTCCAAAGTCCCATGTTCAGTGCTGTGTACCACCATAAGCCAGATAGTGAAGTGTATCAGATGTGGGAATATTTGGTTAAACTGAACTCTTGAATGCATAGCACAGTTGAGAGGGAGAAAACAGAAATAGAGGCACCAATTAGGTGGCAGTTTACCCTGAACGGGACAATGGCAATTACAAAAACAACAAGAAATAAATGACCTAAAGAAAATTATAGTCATGGAAAAGGAAATGATGAGAAAAGCTGAGTGGGGTTTGGGATATATTGAGAAGCTTAATTTATTGGGTATCTTTGGCACATTGTAGTAGATTTATAAATGTTTATTTGAAATAGTCTATTTTCTTTTCTTTATTTATGAATGAGAAGGATAGGAGGAGAGAGAGAAAGAACCAGACATCACTCTGGTACATGTGCTGCCAGGGATTGAACTCAGGACCTCATGCTTGAGAGTCCAACACTTTATCCACTACACCACCTCCTGGAACATAATTCACACATGTTTATTAAAATGAAATGGACTCCCAATTCCAGTGTTTCCAGTGTTTTACTACATTATCACATGCATTTATTGAGCTGTGAATTAATCTGAATTTATTTTAAAAGTTTGAATTGTAAAGTGGGTGCATTCTTAGTATGCAAATGTTGATTCCAAAGAATAACAACCTAGAAATATTCAATGAAACGTATCTGCTATGGTTATACAATTGTGTTAATTTCCTGCTTATACAGTTTCCTGGTTCTTCCTTCTTGAACTGAAGAAATTAATCTTATGGACTCATCAAGTCATCAGTAATTGAGTTATAATACATAGAGTCTATCAATAAGTTTTTTGTATATACTAGACTGCCCTTCAGTTACCTTTGGTAAGACTCTATTTTGCCCAGTGGGAAACATTTGGAATCCTTCTTGAATTTTTTCAATAAACTGTAACTTTATAGAATGTTCCCTTTGTTCTTTGAGTGCTGATTCATTTATTTCTAAGTTAAATTTAACCTAAGATGACTTTAATTGTGTGTGTGTGTGTGTGCTCTATTTGACTTTATGAAACCTTTCAAAACTGGATTCAGATTGAAAATAGAAACTCAGGCAATACTGTTTTAATTTTTAAAATTATCTATTTATTTATTGGATAGAGACAGCAAGAAATTGAGAGGGAAGGGGTGACAAAGAAGGAGAGAGACAGAGAGACACCTGCAACACTGCTTCACTACTCGTGAAGCTTTCCTCCTGCAGGTAGGGCCTGGGGCCTCAAACCCAGGTCCTTATGCATTGTAACGTGTTTTCAACCAGGTGCGCCACCACCCAGCCCCAGCTATACTGTTTTTATCTTTCTTTTTGAAAGTCTTTATCCTTGCTTGTAATATCTGTCTTCTTATACCTAGGTCAACTATACTACTTGATACAAATTTGGGTCTGTTCGTCTCTACAGCTTGTACTCTCCTCAAGCAGAGGAACACAAGGCTTAAAACTTTATTCTTCACTCCTAGCCAAAGTTGCTTTTGTTACTGACCATAATCTCTAGCTCCAGTGACTACTGTTTGTGCAGAAGTTCATTGTCTGAATACAGGCATAGGAGCCAGGAGTATCCCAGCTATATGGACAATAGTTTACTTCTATCCGTTTATCTTATTGAGTAATTAAAGTCTTTTCCCTCAAGTTTATTTAAGGGACTGGGCTTGTCAATTTTCACAGATTATTCACCTGGTGCTGAGTTTCTGCAGGGCACACTATCATCTTGTGCTTAATCTTTTAGTATTGATCTAATACCCTTTGTCTGCAGCCTTCTACATACTTCACTTTGCATGCTGAAATACCTGTTCTTCAATCTACTATTATTTCTACTCTTTTAACATATTCCACATCACAGGAGACAAACTGACAATATCAGTTTCAAACCCTTGCATGTGTTCCACTTTGGCTGTGTCCTGGCAAATTTGTAGCTTATATACTAGAAGAAAAACTTGACTGCATAATTAGCAATAAGAAGTTCAAGTTTGCACAAGGACTCTGGTTCAAGTCCTCAGCACTACCTGTGGGAGTGGGGAGTGAAGGGAGAATCTTCAGGTCATGAAGCAGGTCTGCAGATGATTCTCTTTCTCTCTCCTTCTCTGTCTTCCCCTGCCCTCTCAATTTCTCTCTGTCCTATAAAATAAAAGGAAAGAGAAAAATAAAAAAAGGAAAAATGACAGTAGGTAATGGTGGATTCCTTGTATAGGCACCAGTCCTCAGCAATAACCCGTATGGAAAAAAAAAAAAGAAATTGCTGCTAGATTGGCTGTTTTTTGATTAACTTTCATAGTCAATGTATTTTTGTGGCAAGAGAACTACGTCTGTATATCTGTTCAAGTAAAGTATATTGAGTAGATGAATATTTTAACTTTTTGATTTCTCTAGGTGATTCCAAGATGAGGAATAATATGAATCATTACCTTCCTCATTTCCCCTCCTCAAACTGTTTTTTTCAATTAAAATAAGAGTAATTTTTTTTGTTTTTTTAATGTACTAATAGTTTTTATGGAACCTTAGCTTACAATGCCGAGAATCAGACGTAAAGTTTTTTACCTTTTCAAAAATATGTTACCCCATTTCCACCAAACTACCAACATCTCTCCACCAAAGCCCACTGGAGCACCATTCCACCTGAAGTCCTCCTCCCCCCACCCTGGAACCATTTGTTAATCTTGGTTCTGCTATCTAAGTCCAGAGTCTTAGAGTTTTTCTTTTATTTTCTTGGCTTTGCTTGTTTTCCCTCTATGGATGAAGTTATTCTATCTTTTCATTTCATATGTGCTCCTTCAGACTTTCTTGTAGGTCTGGTTTAGTGATGGTGAATTTATTCATTTATTGCTCTTCTGAAAAGCTCCTTGTACTCTATCAAACCTAATTGAGAAACTATCAGGATAAAGTATTCTTGGGTGGAAAGGCTAGGTGGTGGCGCACCTGGCTGAGTGTACATGTTACAATGTGCAAGGACCTAAGCTTGAGCCCCCAGTCCCTACTTGCAAGGGGGAAAGCTTTGCGAGTGGTGAAGCAGGGTTGCAGATGCCTCTCTTTCTCTCTCCCTCTCTGTCATCCCATTCCCTCTTCATTTCTGGCTGTCTCTGTCCAATAAAGATTATACAGAAAAATTTCCAAAGTGCTTTAAAAAGTATTCTTGGGACTTTGTTAGGAAGTAAGCCACCTGGGATGGAATTAGAGGATACTATCAAAGGAAAGGTCTCATCCGAGTAATGAAGCTAAAGGGTTGTCATTCCACACGTGAAGTCTCTGGACAGTCTGAAGTGAAGCATGCTGGGGTGGCACTCGTTGCGTTGATTAGGTTGCGATCAGCGGATGCAATATTATTTGATAAGAATTGGGAGAAGCATACGGGAAAGTAGGCCCTACCCTAGGGTCCCAGGACTGGGGGAAGTTTAGGCTCTATAGTGGAAATGTGAGGTTCCTGCTGTCTTAGGGTTCAAGAAGACAATGGATAGTTATTGTTATCATCACATTATTTGGTAATTGGGTTAACTTTGAAAAGTCCCTTTGTTAGACATACAATCAATTTTACCCTTTCTCATATTAATTAAATAGTGATTTATATGACTACAATTTAATAGGTGTGTACATAAACACCATTTCCATCACCAAAAGATTGTGTCCCATCCCACCCACCCACCCCCCGCAGGCCCAGGAAGCCACATGTCCACCCTTCCCTTCACCACAGGGTTTTTACTTTGGTGCCCTACAGAAGCCAGACCTTCCATCTTCTGCAACCCACAGCAATCCTGGGTTCATGCTCCCAGAGGGACAGAGAATGGGAAAGCTATTGGGGAGGGGATGGGATATGGAGATTGGGTGGCGGGAATTGTGTGGAGTTGAACCCCCCCATCCTATGGTTTTGTTAATGTCACCTTTCTTAAATAAATTTAAAAAAGTATTCTTGGATGGGGACCTTTACTTTCTTTCTTTCTTTCTTTCTTTCTTTCTTTCTTTCTTTCTTTCTTTCTTTCTTTCTTTCTTTCTTTTTGCCTCCAGGGTTATTGTTGGGCCTTGGTGCCACTGCTCCTGGAGGCTATTTTTTGCCCTTGCTGTTTATTGTTGTTGTTGTTGTTATTTTTTATTTTTTTAAATTTCTTTATTGGGGAATTGGAGACCTTTTCTACTTAGAACTTTAAATATATTCTCTAATTGGTTTTAGCCATTAGAGTATCTGTTGAGAAATTGTCTGACTGTTTCATTGAATTTCATTTGTAGGTAACTTTTTGCTTTCTTTTTTCCCTAGTAGCCTTCGGAATTATCATTGATCTGTACCATTTTAATTATTACATATACCTTAGTGAATTTAGACTTGGGGTTATTTTTCTTGAGTCTGTTAAGCCTTCTGGATCTGGAGTTCTACCCCCATCCTTATTTTGGAGGGAGGATTCTCAGCTAAAGTTTCTTCAAATATGAATCTATACTTCTCTTTCTCCTTCTTCTCCTCCTTTTAGCACTATGACAGGAATGTTTTTCCCCTTGATGCTATCCCAGAACTTTCTTATGTTGTTTTCATTTTCTTTAATGGGTGTGTGTTGTTTCATTTTGTCTTCTTGTTCTCTACTCTGATCTTTAGTCCATGCCTTCCCTTCTTGTGAATTTTCTAGTGTGTGTGTGTGTGTGTTGTGCATGCATTAGCTCTGTAACTTTATTCCTCTGACCACTATTATGAATTTATCTATAAAGTTCTTCATTAATTCTCAGAGTTTGTTGCAATCTTTTCCCATAATTGTTCTCAATTCAGTGACTGTTCTTAGGACCATAACTTTGAGGTCTTCACTGAAAAGCTTATATAGCTCTACTGAATTTGGGTTTTTCTTCAAGCTGCTGCGGTGGTCTAGTAACGTAAAGAGAAAACTGTAGTTCATTGCTGCCTAATTTTTTTTTGTTAAGTTAGAATTTTCTTTTAAATACCATTTTATTGGTATTAATGGTTCACGTACAGTTGTTGACACATAGGTTTCTCATCTCATGTTAGGTGTCTGCAAAACATTCTCACCTCCAAATTAAGTCCTTTTCCACCATCATGCACTAGGACCCCAAAAACCTCCCTGCTCTCCATGGCCTTGCAGTTCTTATCCTGGGGATATATCCAAGGAGTTAAACACACCATCTAAAGAGACCTGTGTACACCTATGTTCATAGAAGCACAATTTGCAATAGCCCAAACCTGGAATCAACCCACGTGTCCAAAACAAATGAGTAGCTAAGAATGTTGTGATATAGGAGTCCGGCCAGTGGCACAGTGGGTTAAGCGCACGTGGCGTGAAGTGCAAGGACCCGTGTAAGGATCCCAGTTCGAGCCCCCGGCTCCCCACCTGCAGGGGAATTGCTTTACAAGCTGTGAAGCAGGTCTGCAGGTGTGTTTCTCTCCCCATCTCTGTCTTCCCCTCCCCTCTACATTTCTTTCTGTCCTATCCAACAACAATGACATCAATAACCACAACAATATTAAACAACAAGGGCACCAAAAGGGATAATAAATAAATATATATATATATATTTTAAAAAAGAATGTTGTGATATATACCTAAGGTAGTAGTACTCTGCTGTTAGGAATGAGGTAATCATCTCCTTTGCCTCAACTGGAATGGAGCTTAAAATTAATATCTTATCCTAGAGCCCAGGATTGACTGTGGTGGATGGAATGTCTGAACAGAGTAAATTCCTGAATAGTATGATAGTTAATGCAAAATTTGACTATATGTAATAATTCACATTTTGAAATGAGGTAGAGGAAAAATCTTAAAGTTTTGATCATACCTTGATAGCAATTTATGACACTAGACGGTGAAGAGCCACTTATATAAAGTAACCAGAGTTATAATAAATAGAAACCACCCTTTGTATCAGTCAACGAAATAATATTTTAAAATGTGTTTATACCTTTTCTCTGTCCTATTCGCTTTGACTTGGTTAATGTTTCTAGAGTTAAGTTGAAGAAAATAAGCTTACAGAAATAAACTATTACAAAACGTCTTTGCGGGGCCAGGCAGTAGCTTAGCGGATTAAGCCCACAGAGCTCAAAGCCAAGGTCAGGCGTAGGGATCACGGTTTCAGCCCCGGGCTTCTCACCTGCAGGGGAGTCATTTCACAAGCAGTGAAACAGGTCTGCAGATGTCTTTCTCTCCACCTCTGTCTTCCACTTATCTCTCGATTTCTCTGTCCTATCCAACAACAATGACAGTAGTAACAACAACAATGCTAAATAATAAGGGCAACGTAAGCCTCCCCCCAAAAAAGAAGTCTTTGCTGCCTGGACTCACAAATCAGCAGCAAGGTGTCATTCATGTTCAACAGGGGATTTCTGGTAGAAGAGTGTTTGGAGAAGGCAGACAACATCAAAGAGCAGAAGCAGACTCACTCCATGAGTTAATCCTGGACTTCTTTAACTGACATTGTTATTCCAGGTGACTAGAAGCTCAGCAGATTTGATGGACAGATCAGCTGCCGAGCATCATGGATGCTTGCAAGAATACTTGCAAGGCATTCAAATCCTCTACCTAAACTGAGGAGGGCATACTTCAGGAAGGTGATCCAAAGAAACATATGAGTTGCATTCTCAAGTGCTCCAATGTCATGCCCACATACTGGCAGCTGCTTTTATGACTACTTCAGAGAAACATGGAAAGCCCACATAATACACCCGTGTATTCTGCCAAATATATGGCATTCTGGCAGAAGCAGTAAAGGCAGACATGATATTCAGCTGGTACTGAGCTTGGGATAATGTTAGATGACCACTATATACAATTCTTTACCATTTCTATGATAAAAAAAGAAATAAATTTAAGTCCTGGAGTCCATTTTAATCTTCTTAAAATGCATATAGTATCCAAGCCAAGTATATCTCAGATGCCTGTTAATGAATCTACTGCTCCGGGTGACCATTTTCTTGCCCTACCTACCTACCTTTATTCCTTCCTTCCTTCCTTCCTTCCTTTTTTCCCTCCTTCCTCCTTTCCCTTTCTTTCTTTCTTTCTTTCTTTCTTTCTTTCTTTCTTTCTTTCTTTCTTCCTTTCTTCTTTATTTTGATAGAAACAAAAAGAAATAAGAAGGAAGGAAAGATAGAGAGGAAGAGGGAATGAGAGACACCTGCAGCACTGTTTCGCCATTTGTGAAGCTTTCTCCTGGCAGGTGGGGACCAGGGGCTTGAACTTCAGTCCTTGAGCATGGAATATATATGTGCACTCAATCAGATGTGCCACTGCCTGGCCTAGAAATTTGTAAATTGCTTTATTACTTTCTAGAAAATGTTTTCAAACATTGTGGGTCCTGACTATCTTTTGTAAATATGTTTCATATTAAACTCATTCTCTCCTCCATTTTGCTCTGACAGTGACCTTTGATAATTTTGAAGCAAAATCTCATTGGTGTGGTTCATGAAATAGTAGATGATGGGACAGGAGTAACTGTTTCAGGTCTTCTCTTTATATGACAAATATATTGTAATATACACAGATCACTTTCTAAGGAATTATATATTTATATTATGTTTATAAAAGGAAACAGAATTAAAGTGTTATTTGAATCCATTAAATTTGAACAAGGATAATTTATTTAAATTATGGGTCTGAAAGGAAAAGTTTCAAAGCAAATCTCTTAGTGTGTTTTTTTTAGGTCAAAATAACAATAGCCTTTACCCAAGGCTCCCAGAGTAATTCAGAACCTGCTTGGTCCGGCTTTGTAAGTATTACAGCTATTTAGAGGATTAATAGATTCAGTGACATTAGATGACATTTGTACAGTGGAGTGAATGTGGGCTTAGGTCGCTAATATCTCAGAGTAAAGAGCTAAACTGAATCAGGCTTTGGGTAGTGGTACATCTGGGTGACTGCACACATTATAGTACACAATGACCTGGGTTCAAGTCCCTTCAGGGGAGAAGTTTCATGAGTAGTGAAGCAGTACTGCATGTGTCTCTCTATTTCTTTCCTTCTCTTCCTTTTCCCTCTATCTTTCTCTGTCTCTACTCAATAAATAAATAAATAAAATATTTTTTAAAAAAGAACTAAAGTGAATCAGACAACTATACACTGGATATAAGATTTAGAATTCTGGATATATATCTTCAGGAAGACCTGACTTCAGGTTAAGCATATATGGCTAAATGACTATATGGATGATTTTATATGATTTTAAGTTACAATGACCCATCATTTTTATAGTTCATGTACTGGTAACTTAGAATTTTTTTTTCCTATAGGGTTATTGCTGGGGCTCGGTGTCTGCACCATGAATCCACTGCTCCTGGAGGCCATTTTTTCCCTCTTGTTGCCCTGGTTGTTTTATCGTTGTTGTAGTTATTATTATCGCAGTTATTGGTGTCGTTGTTGTTGGATAGGACAGAGAGAAATGGAAAGAGGAGGGGAAGACAGAGAAGAGGAGAGAAAGACTCCTGCAGACCCATTTCACCACCTGTAAAGCTCTTCCATTCATGTCTGAAATTCATTTTTCTCTTCTAGAGGGAGAAGTTTAATAGCAAAGCAACAAATTTCTACGGAATTATTTATAAAACAGAGTAGAATAGGATGGAAGCTTTTTGGAGGAAGTCTCAATTATATTTTTGCTATATTTCATTCTATTTTGGGATCTGATTGATAAACAACTGGCAAAAGTCTGTAACTCACCTTCATCAAAACAGTAAAAATTACCAAGCCATCCCGTTTTGAGGAAGCTTCAGTGAAGCTTGAATACTTTGAGGAATTCTAATGAACCATGTGAAGCTAAAAATTATGTAGTTAATAAGTTATTTATACCATTGCAAAAACTGAAGTAATTTTTTCCTTTGAAATTAAAAATTCCTCTATTATTTTTTCAATAACATAATAGAAAATTCACTCTCCACCTTCTCTTAATCTCCTTGTCCCTTGTGGTCACCCTCTACACTCTTATCCTTGGGCTGCCTCAGTCCTGTGTCATAGTTCACAATTTTATTTTGATTTTTGTTTTGTCCATTTGCCTAATTTATTTTTTTATGTTGCACACATGGATAAAATCATTCAATATTTACTTGGGTCCCTCTCAGTGAGTTATGTTTACTTTGCAGAGTACCACTGAGCTCCTTTCATTTCGTTCCAAGTAGTAAAATTTCAGCTTTACAGCTAAATAGTATTCCATTGCATAAATTCATCTTATCTTCTTTATCTAGTAAGATAACAAAAAGCACATTTTAAGTTAACTTGATAATATAAGAAAGAGTTATCTTGATTTAAACAGTTAAAACCATGTGAACATTTAGTCAATGAATAGGAAGGGCTGTGTTGTTGTGTGGGCTGAATTTCAGGAGGGTTATCTGGGACCAGCAAGCATGCAACCCAGGTTGAAGCCTGGCCCCAACTGCATTGATGGAAGTTCACTGTGAAACTCCAGATTTTTACAACAAAGTGTATATATATGTCTTCTTGATATTTCCTTGCTGTCTTCACATGGATATCCAATATGTTCCTAAAACATAACTTAGTCAGAATATCTCCATTGGTTCCCTACCTGCCAATTCTGTGCCATTTTGCACCATAGTATCAGGTACCCCCATCCACCAAATGGTTTAATCAAAAGGTTTTGTAACTGTTTTCCTACTTTCCCCACCCACCCAAATCAGCATCTTTCAGAATATTTTATAGATTAGACTTCCTCACTTGGCTTACAATTTTTATCTTTGTCTGAGTTGATTTTTTTTTTCCTGGAATGCCATTGTTCATATTCTTTTAACAGTTTTGTCATGGATTAGGAATGAACTCAATGTTGCAAAAGTATAGCGTCTTTCTTTCGTTCTTTTTTTGTTTTTCGTTGCAGAATCATGAAATCCTAATATTAAAAAATGCAGAAGCCGCACAGGGCACCAAGTGCAAAAACCAGCAGAAGGATCCCGACTGGAGCCCCTACTCCCCACCTAAAGGGGGTTCGCTTTACAAGTGATGAAGTGGGTCTGCAGGTGTCTTTTTCTTGCCCTCATTGTCTTCCCCTCCTCTCTCGATTTTTTTCTGTCCTATCCAACAATAATGACAACAATAAAAAACTAATAATAACAACAATGATAAACAGCAAGCACAGCAAAAGGGAAAAAAAATAGCCTCCAGGAGCAGTGGATTCTAGTGCAGGCAGTGAGCCCCAGCAATAACCCTGGAGACAGAAAAAAACCAAAACCTGCAGAAGTTATTTGAATCATCCATCTATGTAAATTCTGATGCACAGTCATTTAGCTGAAAATCTGATATTATTGAGACATTAAAAGAATGAGGTGAGGGAATCGGGCTGTAGCGCAGTGGGTTAAGCTCAGGTGGCGCAAAGCATAAGGACCAGTGTAAGGATACCGGTTCAAGCCCTGGCTCCCCACCTGCAGGGGAGTCGCTTCACAAGCGGTGAAACAGGTCTGCAGGTATCTATCTTTCTCTCCTCCTCTCTGTCTTCCCCTCCTCTCTCCATTTCTCCCTGTCCTATCCAACAATAATAATGACAACAATAATAACTATAACAATAAAAAACAACAAGGGCAACAAAAGGGAATAAATAAAATAAATATTTAAAAAAAAAGAATGAGGTGGGAGTAAACTACTGACTTGGAGAAATGATCACATTAAATTGCTAAGTAAAATAAAGCAAGACTGCCTTCTTGGCAGTCCTAAACTTGTGCCCTTAATTGTCTCAGTGACATGTTCCAGTATAGCCACATCTATGTTAATGGTGTGTCTAAACTTGAACATTTCAGTAAGAAGAAAACTATGGCATGTTTTATTCGAGTGCAGCAGTATCTTTCCTTGAGGCTAGCAAGAGATCATTATAATGGTTTTTTTGGAGACACTCTCAAAGGATAAATGATTCATGAGTTTAAGAGTTTGGTACCAAGTTCAGCTTCTTTTTTTCACAGGAAAAAATTCCTTTATCACTAAACACAGTGTTTACTGGAGCCTAAGAATTCCTTATAGGGAGCAGAATGCAGATGCTGTTGTAGTCCTTATGTAGGACTACAATAGAGCTTCTTCTGAGAGTATTTTCAGGGCACTTGTCTCTCATTTACTAAGTCATATTACCTCTCCAGAATAGTGAACTCCATCTATTGTGTGCTCAGAACTATGGTCATCTGAGCTGCCTCAGTGAAAATGGAACTGACGGAGCCTACAGTCTGCAGAGAGAGGACCATTTTTTATCATTAGAATGTGGGGTTTTAATACTGTTAGTCCCCACCTACAGGAGGAAAGCTTTGCCAGCGGTGAAGCAGTGCTGCAGGTATCTCTCTTTCTTTCTCCCTCTCTATCACCCCCTTCCCTCTTGATTTCTGGCTTTCCTTACCCAATAAATAAAAAATAAAAAAATTATATTTATTTATTTTCCCTTTTGTTGCTCTTGTTTTTCATTGTTGTTGTAGTTATTATTGTTATTGATGTCGTTGTTGTTAGATAGGACAGAGAGAAATGGAGAGAGGAGGCGAAGACAGAGAGGGGGAGAGAAAGACATCTGTAGACCTGCTTCACCGCCTGTGAAGCAACTCCCCTGCAGGTGGGGAGCCGGGGGCTCTAACCAGGATCCTTAAGCCAGTCCTTGCGGTTCGCATCATGTACCCTTAACCCACTGTGCTACCGCCCGACTCCCCCCAAAAAAGTTTTTAGTAATTTATTTAGAATAATAAAATACTCATCACTTGCTTTGCTGCAAATCCTTAACAAGAGACCAGAGAAAGGACCAGTGGGCGGTGGGACCTGAAATTTCACACTGAGTGATCATATGTTTTAAGAGAATCTTCCCAATCATATGACTAATTAAGCACATGACATCGGGCCTAATTTAATATTAATATCAAACACAGCCCCAAGTAGGCCAATATTTAGCCTCAGAACCATTTAGGAAAGTATTTTATGAAAGTTTTACCTTTCGGCTGTAGAGCTATCAAGTGGAAGTGTCACTTACTATCAATATTTATGAAAATCTTACTATATAGTAGAGAATGCGGTAGCTTGCGGGGGGTAAGATAATTGGTTCATTAAAGTCAAGTAGAAAAGGGGAAAATTGCCAAAAGTACTCAGAGTTTTTCCATGCCGGGCTTCCTCTAGTCTCATTATCTCACAGGTACTCTATTATTTCACAATTAGTCATTTTTCCTGGTCACAAAAAAATATATTCTTCACTCTCTTCTCTCTTCCCTATTGGGCTCTTCTGCCATCACCTCAGTCAGAAAATCTTTGCATTTTCTACTTATATACTTATTATAATGGTGTACACAAACAGGAGAAATTCTTTTTTTTTTTTGTGCAGCAAAAACTTAAGTTTTTCAGTTTTAACAATAAATACTGATTTTATTATAAATTAGGATCTAAATATTGTTTAAATTTCAGAATAATACATTTGCTTGTTTAAGAAATTCAGGAGCTGGCTTTGAGGAAGCTGATAATTTTCTTGTGTGATCAAGGATCATAAAGTTATGAAGACCGGAGAATAGTCAGAGCTTCTACAATTTAAGCTAACTGCAACTCACTGCTTTGTCTAGCAGACTGTTATTTGAAGGATTTATAGAAGCATGATTAAATAGAGGATTTATAAGTGTGTGTGTGTATATGTGTGTGTATGTGTGTGTATGTGTGTGTGTGTGTGTGTGTGTGTGTATTTAAAGTTCACTGCCACTTATCAGTTCACCATGGACTCTTCACTTAGTTTCTGCCCAAAAGCAACCCCTCCCCAACCCCAAGTTAACGTTTTACTTTTAAGAAGCCCTGTGCATTTCCTGAAATGTTGAGAGGGGTTTTAGAAACAAGAGTCTGCTATTTTATCAGGATTGCTAGTCACCTGATTAAAACCCATTTTCCTCTCACTAACACTTGCCTCTCGAATTTTCAAGTAACAAGTACAAAATCTTGGTAATTGGTAATAAGGACTCATAAAAACATCTTTTTTCAAAAATAATAATTCAGAAAATGTGAAATGAATAGGAAGAGATGAAATGGTAGAGATATTTTTTTTAATTTTTTATTTATAAAAATGAAACATTGACTAAACCATAGGATAAGAGGGGTACAACTCCACATAATTCCCACCACCAGAACTCCATATCCCATCCCATCCCCTCCCCTGATAACTTTCTTATTCTTTAACCCTCTGGGAGTATGGACCCACGGTCATTGTGGGATGCAGAAGGTGGAAGGTCTGGCTTCTGTAATTGCTTCCCTGCTGAACATGGGCCTTGACAGGTCGATCCATACTCCCAGCCTACCGCTCTCTTTCCCTAGTGGGAAAGGGCTCTGGCGAAGCTGAGCTCCAGGACACATTGGTGGAGCTGTCTGTCCAGGGAAGTCTGGTCAGCATCATGCTAGCATCTGGATCCTGGTGGAAGCAGTAGAATATACACTTTATCCTGGTCCTAGCCCTTGACACTGGATATGAGCACTCATATGTGGAAGCTTCAGAATAGCAGAGCAATGCTGTAAGGTCTCTCCTTCTCTCTCTCCTTTCTTCTTTTTCACCACTTATGTAAAAATGAAGGTCTGCTGAGTGATAAGGAGGGAAAGGAGAATGAGGTGGAGGAGGAAGAGGAGGAGGAGAAGGAATGAGTCATTTAGGCACAGAACTCCATTGATAATCTTGATGACAAAATATTAAAAGGAAAGAAAAAGAAATGGAATGGTGTTATTGAGAAGAAATACTAAATAAAGACAGAAGTAGTTTTTTAAAAAATCACTGTTACCACTTAAAAGCTTTCCAAAAGTCCAGAGTATCTCATCTAATTACAGAATGGTTACATGAACAAAGGATTGAGATACTTGTTTATATTTAAAAAACCAAACAAACAAACAAACAAACTCCAGTGGTGTAATTTGACCAGTAAAGCCATGAAAATCAAAAGTTTTTTTTTGTTTTTGTTTTTGTTTACCTGATCGGTTGTCATTGTCCTCAAAGTATACATTGAGAGAATGTCCCATGTTGAAAATCTTTTTGGCTGTGGCTGGGTCATAGGAGACACTTATTGGCTTTAGAGAGGCATCATGCTTTGCTTCATTGGTATTAAAGTTGATAGAAGACTGATTATCTCCTATCTACCATCCATCCATCCATCTATCTATCTATCTATTTATCTATCTATCTATCTATCTATCTATCTATCTATCTATCTATCTGTGTATCACCATCTACCTATGAAGAGAGAGAAAGGCAAAGAGAAAATAAATTTAATTTCCCAAACAAATGCTGAAATCTATGCAAATTAATTATAATGATTCAAGTCAGATAATGAAGCTATCAACCTATGTGTAGTTATTTGAAATTCTCAGTGCTGTGCTGGCAAGTAGCTCACTTGGATAGTATGCTTGCTTTGTCATGCATATGACTGGTTTGAATCTGAACCTCCCAGCACTGATCTCTGTCAGCGCTGTGGTGAATTTCTCTCTGTCTCCCTACCTCTCTATTTTTGTCTTTCTTTTTGAAAAAGTCAATCTGAAATGATGAAGTCTCAAAGACAACAACAACAGTAAATCTCAACACATCTTCTATTAAAATTAGAGTATGCTACTATTTTAATCTAAGTGAACAAAAATCTTATCATTTTCACCATCATCTCCCCACATAGCAGTTGCCATGTCTTCTATTTATTTAATTTTCTTTTCCTGAAAACACAGATAATAACTAGAATTACAGATGGTAAATGTTCATGTGGTAGACAACTGAAGTCATCATTTGGAGGTTTTACTAAAAAATTTGTGCCCCTAAAGACTACATGACACTATTATATCATGACTTCCTAGAGGACCTATTATGTCTCAAATTCTGTGCAAAAATTTTCACATGCATCTATGAAAATTTTCAATGAGAGGTAGAAATAGAGAGATGACAGTACTACTCAGGACTGGCTTATGGTAGTGATGGCGATTAAATCGATTAAATCTGGGCCGTCAAAGCCTCAGGCATGAAAGACCTGAATAATCATTATGCTGTCTCCCCATTTATTATATTCTTACAACCAAGCCAGATACTAAAATCTTGCATTCTACATAAGAAGAAACTGACACAGACATGAGGGTTGCAGAAGTTGAACATTGTTGCTCCCATCCCAATAACCTGGAGATTCTATCTTGATCTGTCTAAACCTGGAGGCTATATTCATTCTTCACCTCTCACTCTTAAAGAATACCAACTAGCCTCTTCTTGCTTCTTCTCTCTAAAAGATTGGGTTAGTTGATCTGATTTATTCTGGTTCAAGATGACTAACATAGGATTCTCAGGGTTACTTCATTCCAGACTAAGTGTTGAGTTTTCCAGATTTCATGGAGTATTAGCAGCTAGCTACTGTTTGCCAGATAACTTACCTCCTAACACTCAACTTTCTTTAAAATTTAAGAATTTAGTAAATAAGTGATTATTTGAAGGATAAAGGAAAATTGTTTTCTAGGCTGGGGTATGGATCGACCTGCCAAAGCCCATGTCCAGTGGAGAAGCAAGCCAGACTTTCCACTTTCTGGATCCCATAATGAATTTTGGTGTATACTCTCAGAGGGATAAAGAATAGGGAACTTCCCAATGGAGGGGATAAGACATGGAACTCTGGCGGTGGGAACTGTTTGGAATTCTATCCCTGTTATCTTACAATCTTGCTAATCATTATTAACCACTAATTATTTTTTTATCTAAAGTAAAACAAACAAAGAAACAAACAAAAAACAACATATGCAGGGCCTAAGGAAATAGCTCAGTGGGTTAGAGCATACTACTAGTATGCATGATGCCCCAGGTTCAATTCCCAGCACCACCATAAGCCATAGCTCAATAGTGCACTGATTTCTTTACCTAACCCCTATATCTGTCATAAGAATAAATCAGTAGGGGGTGGGGTGGTTAAGCGAGTTAAGCGCACAAGCTGCCAAATGCAAGGACAGGTGTAAGGTTCCCGGTTCTAGCCCTGGCTCCCCACTTGCAGGAGGGTCACTTCATGGGCGATGAAGCAGGTGTGCAGGTGTCTATCTTTCTCTTCCCCTCTCTGTCTTCCCCTCCTCTCTCGATTTCTTTGTGTCCTATTCAACAACAACAAGGGCAGCAAAATGGTAAAAATGGCCTCTAGAAGCGGTGGATTCTAGTGCAGGCACTGAGCCCCAGTGATAACCCTGGAGGCAAAAAAAAAAAAAAAAAGAAAAAGAAATCAATAAACCCAAATAAAAATATCTGCAAGAAAATAACAAAAAGACACATCGATGTGTGTATGTGCGAAAGCAGGTAGGAGGTTATCTGGGAGCCATAGTATGATGGTGGGCTCTACACAAATTCTAAATTCCTGAATTCTAAACGTCATTGTATGAAATGTCACTTGAAACACACATCAAATAGCTTATTCAACCTTTCTGGCCAATTTCTCAGGCTACCTAAAATATATTTACATATCTGTATCTGTATATCTATCTATCTGTCTCTCTCTCTCTCTCTCTCTCTCTCTCTCTCTCTCTATATATATATATATATATATACATACATACATAGTGAGAGATTTTTATATTTTATCTAGTCAGTGATTTAAGTAAACATAAGGTCTTTAAAATGTCATTATTTTCAGGGTTATAAAATTGTAAGCAACTGTGAATGTCTCTATGTTATAGATTAGAATAATAGCCTAAGCATAGTGGACTTAGTTAACAGAAATATTCATCAGTATATTAAAGGTTACCTTCAGAATAAAAATAAAATTTTCCAAGACAGGAAATATGAGATTGAAATTTTTTAATTACAGTAATAAAATCCATAAGAGTTATGAATTTATAAAATTTATGTCAAAAGTTCAAATAAGCGTTATGTTTTGACAGTTGTAAAGTGTTAACAATTTTGACACTTATGCAGACCAACGTTCTTACCCTTCCTGCAATGACTGAGAGACACAGATGTTCACTTCACTCTTCCTTTAATAGAACTACGAGGGTGAAGATTCTACTCCTTACCTCCAAATTCAAACATGACTTCACTTCCAGCAAAGCTCATTTACATGTCTATTAGCAGTGTGTAACACATCCCTAAGTGCAAATCAGTGCATTTGGGCTTGGTCCACATTCAACAATATGTCTCTTCTCTTTATTAAACACAGTTTCAGAAGTTAGAACAGTATTTATTTATGGGCTGGGGAGAGAGTATAATGATTATGCAAGTAGACTCTTAAATCTGAGACACTGAAGGTCCCAGAACCATCATAAGCCAGAGCTGAACAGTGCTCTGATGAAAAAAATGCATTATATTTCATTTTTCAAATATATATATAGTAGCCTGAGAGACAGACTAGTACATATATATTAAATACACTAAGAACAGAGAATTGTGCTCTTTTAGACCATTTTCTACTAGAAAATAGGTAATTGTACAGTCCTTATCTTTATCTTAAAACTGACTTGTACAAAATTTTATTTATTCTAGCTGGTAGCCAGATTTATGGTAGCCAGGCCATAAATTTTTATTTTATTTTATTTTTTTATACAGGTGGGCCATACGTCTTATTCTGATCTCCTTTGCTTTTCTTTAAAAAAGTATTTTCAAGTTGTTCTAGCAAATGAGAGCTACCTAAGTATATAGCTTAATCTAAGTTGGTCTGTAAATTGGGTTTGACATAAGATTTTGAGTCTTAGAACCTCTGATAAAACATAATCCTTTTTATGCAATGACTTCCATAGAAAGTTTGCAGAGTCTCCTATTATTTCTGGGGGCTCCTATAGCCTCTGGATCAAAGGAATTTAGAGAAGTTACTTGAGAAATAGTTCTCAACTGTGACTTAAAAGACTTGGTATTTCAAAACTACAGGGTTAAGAGTGAAGAAAAAAAAAAGTGTGGATTGTAATACATCTCCTTTTTTTATTTGCCCACTTTGGAGTGCCTTCATATATAATTCTTAAGCATGTCATAATAGTCTCACATCCCTTAAGCCTCCTAGATGCTACCTTTAACTAGTTGGTAAAGTTCCACATAACCTTTGTGCAACTGCCTGACGATTACAAAATGTAGGAATGACACTCTGGCAAGTGCCTTCGTTTTCCATCATCACCCAGGAGGCAGCCCGGAACCAGTCTGCTGAGAAAGAACTCCAGGAAAAACACCTCTGTAGGTTTATGTCAATAATGCTTTTAAAGTGGAGACCCATAGAGTCCAAAAGAGTTTGGGCCCCTGTGGCAAAGACCCAAACTTCAGTTAGAGTGAAGGATGAGTGTGGACTTGCTAGGACAAACAGTGGTGGTTTTATTCCACCACTGGTGATTTGATCTGGGGAAGATGAATTCCTGGCAATGTTATCAATTCTTCCTGTTGGTAATTCTGGGGGTGCTAGCTGGAAGAACTTAACATGTGATATTCTTTCAATGTGGCCCTTTGTTGCCACAGTCCCGTGCTCTGAGTTTTCAGATTCCTCTGCAGAGTTGGACAGGATTCTACCGTGTGGTTACTTGAAGCTGGCATCAACTGTTGCTACACTTTCCTAAAATTTTTGTTTGTTTGTTAATATTGCATCTCTAGTCCTTCCCTAATTTTGGATACTACACATACAGTGCCAATTTTTTTTTCTGGCTTACATATTATTATTAAAGACCAGTAGCTTCTTCTAGATGAGCACAAGTTATTAACATGGTGCCATTTCTGGCTGTGGGGATGATTGAGTCATTTATGTTGGCTACTAGATAGAATACAAATGTTATTTATTTATTTATTTTTATATATTTATTTTTAAAGGATTAAATTTTACTGTAACATAGTAAGTAGCAAATAAAACTTTGCTTCAGAATTTTTGTGCTTAAAATTTGCAGTTGAATGGTGAAAAAGAAAGGTTATCAAGCAGCTAGACATTGAGTTTGAAGAAGAGAAAAATAGGGCATCTTTTATTAGATCAAATATTAGTTGCAGTGTTCCAGCAAGATGAACATGCCTTCTGTATGAGATGAGTATGACATCTACTCAAAAAGCAGTCAACTGGGGAGAGAAATGCCAACATTAATAGATGTGACCTTTCAGTGCCCTGGTCATTGGCATTGCCCAAGGGTAATCCTAGATCACCCATTTTTCCATTTGGGTGTAGCTGAGACTGATGGGGCAGGTGGCCTGTCTCATGCAACTGATTTATGATCTGCATCAGCTTCCTTCCTACTTGTCTCTTCCTCAGTGAGTTTGAAGATCCAGTCCTTTTCATTGCTACCACAGAGTATCTAGAGGTGAGGGGATTTGCTATATAATTTGCTGCTTGTGAAATCACTGTTGAACAAATGCAAAAATCAATGGTAAATTGATTAACTTCAGTGATTTCTCATGCTGTTATGGAAATCAGTGGAACTGAAATCTAACTAGTGATGAAAGGCTTCAACTACAGTATCTAGATAAAATTAAATTGACTACAGCTTAATCCTTTCATCATAACAGAAACAAGTAACCAAACAAACAGTACCATGGAACTGTGGCATTGCCTTAACTACCACAACTTCTTATTGCTGCAATTAGCTAGCTAGATTGATTTTGTAAAACTCACAGTTACATACTGCCCTTGATATCCCACTTCTTAAAAATCAGGGCTGCAACCCAATTACTCAACCCAACCCAACCAGGGGAGAAATGGATTATGAAAGTTTGTAGGAATATTAGTGATTGTGACTCTCAGCATAATTTTGGGAGTATAAAATTGAGTCTAGACGACAGTGAATTTGGGCAGGGAGAGAACCAAATGTAGCCTAATGTGCATAACAAACAGTACTTCCCCACTTTCTTATTTGTCCTCAACAGAGAAAGAGTTTAAGGCTTGTCAAGGGCTATGTAACAGCTCTGTTCAGAAGTGCTTATGTGTGTATTTGTCTTTTATGAAAGTTGAATTTAGTCTCTACTACTCAACTTGAATGACAAACTTAACCCCATATGTGGGGTTTTAGTTCTCTCTGGTATAGCTAGAGTAATTTTAATCTCTAGACATTGAACTCAATCTTCTCACCTAGATTCTGGCCTTTCCTTTGACTTGGGTTTGGCCTTCTCTAAGAGATACTGTTTCAGTATCCTGAAGCTACCTTACCCATCCTCTGTCTGCTAGTTGGGTCCACTTTCTAGTCTAGGATTCCCTTATCCACCCTATCCTGTATTCTAATTATGGCCAATATTTGAATTTAGACTCAGACCACAACTTGACCAGCAGCTGGGGGAGAATATTGCCCCGGCACTCAAGTAACAGGGAATGTGCAGTTGGGCATGATCCAGAAACAAAGACCTGTTTGCACTTTGCAGTTATCAAATATGTGAGGGAAAATATCTCGCCTAATCGGGAAAAATATCTTTTAAAGTAAAAAAAAGAATATGAGCTGTTAATTGTGTGTCATAATTATGACAAACACACAACTGTGAGCTTACAGATCAGCTGACATGGAGTAGTGTTTGCATTTTTTTTACTGATTGACTTAATAGTGATAACAAAACAGTAGGCTAAGAAGGGTACAATTCCACACAATTCCCACTCCCAGAGTTCCTTATCCCATCCCCTTCACTGACAGTTTTCCTGTTCTTCAGTCTAACGCTTTCCCAACTGAGGTATTTCAGAACAGCTTCTATGTTCTTTATCCCTCTGGGAGTGTTTGCATTTTGAGTTTCTCCAATTTGTGGCAAAAATCACTTATGCATATTTTTATCCATACCCTTTATTTTTAAAATAGGGAATATGTTTATGTCTCATTAAATTCAAAGACTCAAAAGGTACAAGAAAAATCCCTTGGGAGTCGGGCAGTAGCACAGTGGGTTAAGTGCAGGTGGCACAAAGCGCAAGGACTGGTGTAAGGATCCCAGTTCAAGCCCCTGGCTCCCCACCTGCAGGGAAGTTGCTTCACAAGCGGTGAAGCAGGTCTGCAGGTGTCTGTCTTTCTCTCCCTCTCTGTCTTTCCCTCCTCTCTCCATTTATCTCTGTCCTATCCAACAATGATGATATCAATAAAAACAATAATTACAACAATAAAAAAAAGAAAGAAATTTGTAAAAAAAAAAAATTCCCTCCCATTTCCTGTTTTACAGAAAATCAATTATAGGACTCTTGTGGTCTTCAACAGATATTTAACTCATATACATGGAAATAACTAGATATACTTAAAAAATACAAATAGTATTATATTCTATACTTTTTTGGTTCATTCCATACTTAACATGCTAGAATTTGTCCATATCACAATGTAAAAGTGCTTTATTTTATCCATTATTCTTTTATTTTATTTCTTAAGCAAGAAGTATTCAACTTACTCCCAATTCTATATGCTTCTTGTAACTATCACTTACATAATGCTTTCAGTAAGGGTGTTCAGATAAAATGTTTTAGATAATCTTATATTTTTTAGGTTTTTTTTCTTAACAATTAACACTGCTTCACACCACATGCACAAAGTTTCCTGGGGTGGGGGGAAGGAAACAGCTTCAAGAATAAGGGAAATTATGTTATCAGAGACAGATTCAAGCTGTAATCCCCTGGAGAAGTCACTGAGAGCAAAGAAGAGAGCTTTTCTATTAAAAATATTGTATTGACTTACTATTTATCTATAATAGGATGTAAATTTTGGTAGTAGAAGGTCATATTTCTATGTGTATAAATGTCTCAGTGTAAGATGTTTTATTTAAAAATATTTTATTTATTTGAATGAGAGTTACAGAGACAGAATCTAGAATACTGCTCAGCTCTTGTTTATGAGTGTGCTAGAGATTGAATTTAGTACCTCAGACTCTGAGACATAATCCATTTACATAACCGCTATCTCCCCAGCCCAAGATTTTCCTTAAAATGGTGTGATAAGAAACACAGTTAACCTTTATTCCCCCCTTTTAAAAATTTATTTATAAAAAGGAAACATTGACAAAGCCATAGGATAAGAGGGGTACAACTCCACACAATTCCTACCACCAGAACTCTGTATCCCATTCCTTCCCCTGATAGCTTTCCTATTTTTTTTTTAGTCTTTCTTTCTTTCTTTCTTTCTTTCTTTCTTTCTTTCTTTCTTTCTTTCTTTCTTTCTTTTTTATTATTGGATAGAGACAGAGAGAAATTGAGAGGGGAGGGTGAGATAGAGAGGGAGAGAGACAGAACGATACCTGCAGCCCTCCTCCACCATTTGTGAAGTTTTCCCCTGCATGTGGGAACCAGGGGCTTGAACCTGGGTCCTTGTACACTATAATGTGTGCACTTAACCAGATGGGCCAATGCTTGGCCCCCATGTTTCTTTTTTAATTTTTTTTTTTATTTCTTTAAAAGAGGAGACATTAACAAAACCATAGGATAAGAGGGGTACAACTCCACACCATTCCCACCACCAGATCTCCGTATCCCCTCCCCTCCCCTGATAGCTTTGCTATTCTTTAACCCTCTAGGAGTATGGACCCAAGGTCATTGTGGGATGCAGAAGGTCTGGCTTCTGTAATTGCTTCCCTGTTGAACATGGGCCTTGACAGGTTGATCCATACTCCCAGCCTGTCTCTCTCTTTCCCTAGTAGGGTAGGGCTCTGGGGAAGCTGAGCTCCAGGACACATTGGTGGAGTTGTCTGTCCAGGGAAAGTCTGGTCAGCATCCTGCTAGCATCTGGAACCTGGTGGCTGAAAAGAGAGTTAACATATAAAACCAAATAAATTGTTGATCAGTCATGAACCTAAAGGCTGGAATAGTGCAGATGAAGAGTTGGGGGGAGGTACTCTATTTTGTAGATAGTTAGTAGGCATATTTTAGTTATATTCCAGAGGTCCTGTGGCTATACTAGTTTGTTTGTTTATTTGTTTTTGTTTTTGTTTTTTCCCTGATCCTGAAATCTGATATACAGGTGGATCCAAGTTATTGTCTGGGGAGATGATGTCTTGGCTGGAAAAGGACCAGAAAGTTGGATCAGGGAAGAGAGTAGCTCCCTAATATGGGAAAGGTGTATAAATATTGTTGACTGTAAACCCCATCTATTTGATTTGGTCTGGGGTCCATATTCAGCTTTTTATCCCCCTTTTCTGGGCCAACCTTGGAATTTTCTGACAGATGAGAGCAATAAAGGCATTGGTTGTTATGTTAATCAAGCGACTCATCTAAGGAAGGGAATCAGCTGCCAGGAGTACCAATCCTGTGAGTAGAGGATTGCAATTTTCAGTCCCTCTGAACTCTAGGAAGGGGAACTAGGATAGAAGTTGAGGTTAATCATGAATGGTCAATCAATTATCAACTATGCTTATTTAATGATCCCTTAAGAAATATTACCCACATATTAACAATTATAATATAAACCATTCATTAATCCCTCAACAAAATGATAAAAGAAAAATAAACCCAAATGTGAGGCTTGGAGTGTTCTCTTAGTCTGTGAGAGGCTCCAGCAAGTAAATTCAACCTAAAGAGGGAGTCATTGGAATCATCTGTTTATAGCTACTGACTTAGACCTCAGGTAGTGTGAGACTGACCCTTTGAGCTCTGGAATCTGAAATTATCTGAGTAGTTAGCAAAAGTATTAATAGTAAAACCCTGTATATGGTGAATCATCTTCTGATTTTATCATGGTGAGGAGACATGAAAAAGGTCTCCGTGTATGCAGTGTCTTCTCAGTGTAATATGCAGAGAAAGAGGAGAGCATTGAGAACAAGACATTCTAGCAATTACAGCAATTGAATTATTGATTGTAGGATTAGGAAAACCCATAGCAATGAATGAAGGATTAACATACACGAGTAAAGGAAAATTTCTCCAAAAATTGTTTATTTAAAAAATGATTAAGAGGAGGGGCAGGCGGTAGCATAGCGGGTTAGTTGGGCATGGCATGAAGCACAAGGACTGGTGTAAGGATCTTGGTTCAAGTTCCCGGCTCCCCACTTGCAGGGGGCTTGCTTCACAGGCAGTGAAGCAGGTCTGCAAGTGTCTATCTTTCTCTCCCCCTCTCTGTCTTCTCTATCCTCTTTTGATTTCTCTCTGTCCTATCCAACAATGATAGCAATAACAACGAGGAAAAAAAAATAATTAAGAGTAAAAATATAAAGGGAAAAAATCTTTAAATTTATTGTAAGAAAATTATCAAATACACTTTAGAAACTCACTTATTTTGAATGCTTTAAACATATATATAATCATAATATATATATTTTTAATTATATTTGAAGCTAGATTTATTGTGTGAATCAAGCTGACTTTTTTTTTTTTCTCCTGTTATAGAAAGAACAAGGACCTCTGCATACTATGGCTGGTCTAACTTCCTTCTGTGGCACTTACTTATTCTATTATTTCTGATAATTCTCATAAAAATATATATTGAATAGAATAATCTTCATTCTTGAAGACTGAGGCTGAAACATTTTGCCACAAGTCTGAGGTTTCACTCCATAGTAGCAGCACTGATGTTTGAGATCACCACTTGTACTTACAGCTCAAGGGATCTTTCTAGCACATTCTGGAGTGTTAAGTCTAAAAGCAAGTTTTATTTTCTCATATAATCAAGTCAGAATAGAATATAGGAAATAAAATACCTTCTATACACCACTCTCCTAAAATTCATCCAAGGAATATGTTGACCTCAGAAGAAGCTGTTGTGGGGGTTGGGTGGTGGCGCAGTGGGTTAAGCATGTGGCACAAAGCGCAAGGACAGGTGTAAGGATCCCGGTTCGAGCCCCCAGCTCCCCACCTGCGGGGGAGTCGCTTCACAGGTGGTGAAGCAGGTCTGCAGGTGTCTATCTTTCTCTCACCCTCTCTGTTTTCCTCTCCTCTCTCCATTTCTCTCTGTCCTGTCCAACAATGAACAACATCAATAATGGCAATAATAATAACCACAACGAAGCTACAACAAGGGCAACAAAAGGGGGAATAAATGGCCTCCAGGAGCGGTGGATTCATGGTGCAGGCACCGAGCCCAGCAATAACCCTGGAGGGAAAAAAAAAAAAAGAAGCTGTTGTAATCTACCAGATGGAAACTGTCTCTATGCCCCCATTTCCTCACCCCAAGGCTGTTATTTTAGATCATGGAGTCACTGTTTCTGTATATATAATATTAAGATAATTATATCAGCCTTGTAGAGTTGTGGGGATCAGTAATGATGCATACAAAATGCCTGAAGAGGGTGGGGAGAAAGCATGCTAGTTATGCAAAAAAGGCTACTGAGGTGCCAAAGTCCCCAATTCAGTCTAGCACTGATCTCTCTGTATCTTTCTCTCTTTATCTCTCTCTCTCTCTCTTTCATTAAAAAATAAAACAGGGAGTCGGGCTGTAGCGCAGCGGGTTAAGCGCAGGTGGCGCAAAGCACAAGGACCGGCATAAGGATCCCGGTTCGAACCCGGCTCCCCACCTGCAGGGGAGTCGCTTCACAGGCGGTGAAGCAGGTCTGCAGGTGTCTATCTTTCTCTCCCCCTCTCTGTCTTCCCCTCCTCTCTCCATTTCTCTCTGTCCTATCCAACAACAACAACAACAATAATAGCTACAACAATAAAAACAACAAGGGCAACAAAAGGGAATAAATAAAATAAATAAAATTAAAAAAAAATTAAAAAAAGATAATAAAAAAATTTTTTAAAAAATAAATAAAATAAAACAGATAAAATATGTTTTTAAAATGCCCAAAGAAAATTCCAGTCACTAGTAATTTTCCTACAATCATTTGTATGTGATCAGATAAATGAATATGGTTTACAAACTTCTAATTGATATATGAGTGAAAGGTATTCAGTAATTTAATTTTCTAATATTTAATCACTATTTAAAATATATTTAAATAGGTAAATCCATTCAGAACATTCACTTTAATTTAAAATTTTTTTCTAAGCATTATTTTAGGAAGTTAAGAATTAAAATTTAAATGAAATAAAGATCAGTGTCTTTAGGAGTTATATCCCCCCACTTCCATTTCATTTAATTTTAAAATTAAGTATCTTGGGTATGGAAAGATAGCATGGCAGTTTACACAGAAGACTCATGCTTGAGGTTTTAAGGTCCTATTTTCAATCCTTGGCACTACTATAAGTCAGAACTGAGCAGTGTCCTAGTGAAAAGACAGGCAGTAATAATAATAAAATAAATAAACAAATAAAATTAAAGTATATTTATAAGTGGCCAAATAACCCAAAACTTCACTTTAGTATCAAACATGGTTAATACTTCTAAGTTAGGGAATGAATTTCTTAACCTGAAGCCTCCTAACTGGAAAATAAATAAATAAATAAATAAATACATATTTTCCAATGATTAATAGATCATAAGTGGTGACAGAGCTAAGAATATCATATTGAAGTGCATGTTACCCAGCCAGTTACCCAGCCCAGACAAAGGAATTGTGTAGAAAGAATTTGTTAGAAAAGGCTGTAGGGAGACTGGGTGCTCAGCTCTTATCCTGGAAGTGGCAGTGACAGCTGCTCCTTTGCTCTGAAAGTATCCTTCGCCCACCCTTCATGGCCAAGAAATGGATGAGAACAACTTCAACAGCTCCAACAGCTAAAAGGTTCAAGATGAGACAGGAAGACTGGTGAACAAGTGTGGTGAAGGGTTTAAGAGGACATCTCTGGCCTGAGAGATGGAGCTGAGCTCACACAACAGCTGGAGAATTAGTTACATCATCATCAGTCTGTAAAAAAACCCAGCAGGGATCTCCAAAGTGAGTTAGAATATCTGCTTGAAAGGATACATTACATCAGAAGGAATAACTTCGATATTATAGAAACACTGGATTACCTGTGGAGTACACCCATAGGTGCCTCATTTTGGATTCTCTCTCAAAGCAAGCAAACAAGCAAAAAAACCTACAAGCACATAAATCTAGAAGCAGAGAGAGCGGAGCTCCGGCTCCACCATAATAGATGGTGAAAGATGAGATTAAATGATGCTGAAACATTGCCTGACCTGATAAACCTCTATGACTTAAGAAAGTGAATCCAGCTTGGCTGGACACAGCCTTCTTAATATTACTATGGGAAAAAGAATTTCTCACATTGCAGGCTGGGAAGCCAAATGTGGTCTTCATGCCACAGTGTTCTGCAGCTTCTGTACCTAGGACTTGTACTTTAAGATTAACATGTGGAAGAATTAGTGAATTAATTAATAAACTCTGCTTGTGTTTTATTCTAAGTAAGTGAATAAAGGCTTGACGGGCCTGTAGATTTTTATATTATTTTTTCCCTCACATTCAATATAGCCTGGAGTTGTTAATTTATTTTTAAGTTTATGGAGAACAACTGTGAACATAATCTCTCCACACATGAGAAAAACACAAGAAATTGGGAAAGATGACAATATGATTGCACATTCACCACCTGGCCTCTGCTCCCTGTCACTGCCCTTCTGGCAAGATCCAGTTAGCAGAAAAAGCAAAGCCAGAGAGGGGTTTTAAAATAAAAATTTGGAGCTGGGCAGTAGCACACCCAGTAGAGTACATATACTACCATGAACAAGGTTCATAACCTCGGTCCCCACCTGCAAATGATCAAGCAGTGCTGTAGGTGTCTTTCTTTTTGTTTATGCCTCTTTTCCCTTTAAATTTCTGTCTTTCAAAAAAAAATCTATGGGGAGTGCTGGATTATTGGTACAATATTTTCCCCCAGAAACAGTTGGGCAGCCAAAATGAATAAATAAACATTATAATAAGGCTTTAAGAATAGAGCACCAGGTGCTGACATACACTACCATGCTCAAAGACCCAGGTTCAAGCTCCCATTCCCCACCTGCAGGGGGGATGCTTCATGAGTGGTGAAGCAGGTCTGCTGGTGTTTATCTCTCTCTCTCTCTCTCTATCTCCCCTTCCCTTCTTAATTTCTCTCTAACCCATCAAATAAAATAGAAATGAAAAAAGAAAAAAAGTGGCCACTGGGAGTGGTGGATTCACAGTGCTGGCACTGAACCCTAGAGATAACCCTGGTGGCAAAAAAGAAAAAAAGAGGAGAAACAAAAAAAGAATTAGTAGTAATAACAAGGAATTTATGAACAAATATCAGGGACCAGATATTGCAAACCTGGTAAAGAGCACATTACTATACACAAGGACCCAAGTTCAAATCTCCTGTCCTCACTGCAAGGGGGGGAAGCTTTCTGAGTAATGGAGCAGTGCTGCAGGTGTCTCTCTGTCTCTCTCTTCTCCACTCTCTGTTTCTTACCTTCTATCAAAAAGAACAAGTATAGGCATCAGTGTTTACACAACCAGTAACTTTCCATGGGAACAGACTCGAAGTTCTAGCATGAGGTGACAAATTCAGAACCATCAGTTCTTTGTGTGGGCATAACCAGTTAAACCTAAGAGATCGTTTTTAGTCTTTGGAGAAAATACAGTTTTAGCCAGTTTCCAATGTGAACCTTCTTGTAGGCGAATTCTAGTGACGCTGATGAAGACTTGCACTTTGAACAGGATTTATTCATCTACAAAACTGAAAAGTTACTTTCCCATTTGGAAGATAGAAAGGTCAGTCCCCTCTTTGCCTCCAAAAAGATCTATTAGCAAGGGAAAGAGATGGAGATAGAGACAAGGAATCATTCTGGCATATATGATGCTAGGGATTGAATTTGGGACCTTATGCATGAGAATCCAATGTTTTATCATTTGTGCCACCCCTGAGCCACTGCTGGAGGCTTTTTAAGTCTTTTGTACATCATCAGCTGACAACATAAGATGGTCTATCTGATCACTGTGTAGAAAAACGAAAATTGGGGCTAGGTGGTGGCACACCTGGTTGGGCGTTCATGCGCAAGGAGCCAGGGTCGAGCCTTTGGTCCCCACCTGCAGGGGGAAAGCTTCACGGGTGGTGAAGCAGGGCTGCAGGTATCTCTCTCCTCTATCTCCCCCTTCCCTCTCAATGTCTGGCTGCCTCTATCCAATAAATAAATATAATTAAGAAAATTTAAAAAAAAGAAAAAGGAAAATCAAAGCAACAAGAAACCAACCAGTTTGAGAGCTTAGGTGCAGAGCTCAAGGTTTACATGCACTGTTTCCTAGGCTCCATATCCAGCACCACATATGTTAGGGCTAAAGGATATTCTGGTCTTTTAATCTCTCTCATTCATAAAAATAAACAATTAATTAATTTTAAAAACTGAAGCTGGGAGTCGGGCGGTAGCAATTACAGAAGCCAGACCGTCCACCTTCTGCACCCCATAATGACCCTGGGTCCATACTCCCAGAGCGATAAAGAATAGCAAAGCTATCAGGGGAGGGGATGGGATCAGGAGTTCTGTTGGTGGGAATTATGTGAAGTTGTACCCCTCTTATCTTATTATTAACATTTCTTTTGCCTCCAGGGTTATTGCTGGGGCTCAGTGCCTGCACCATGAATACACTGCTCCTGGAGGCTATTTTTTCCCTTTTTGTTGCCCTTGTTGTGGTTATTATTATTGTTGTTGATGTCGTTGTTGGATAGGACAGAGAGAAATGGAGAGAAGAAGGGAGACAGAGGGGGAGAGAAAGACACCTGCAGACCTGCTTCACCGCCTGTGAAGTGACTCCCGTGCAGGTGGGGAGCTGGGGGCTCCAACTGGGATCCTTACACCTGTCCTTGCGCTCTGCACCACGTGCGCTCAACCCGCTGCGCTACCACCTGACCCCCAGCATTTACATTTCTAACTAGTTTCCAAGTGATTACTGTGATGCTGGTCTGAGGATCACACTTAGAGAAAAACTACTTCAAAATATTCCTTATGTACTTCCAGTCAGAAGTGACTGAGATTTCCAGAAATAAGAACAAGAGTAAGGACAAGATGTATACCAATAATATCTGATGGAAGGAAGGAAAAGATGTGTTACAGACAGCTTAAGAAAAAAAAGCAAGACTTGGTGTATTGCAGCAAAGGAAAGGGCTCTGGGGGCAGGGTGTCATCTCCTGGAACATGATGGTGGAGGAGAACCAAGGTGGAGGGGTTAGAGTGTTATGTGGAAAATTGAGAAATGTTACACATGTACCAACTACTGTATTTTACTGTCAACTGTAAACCAGTGGAAAAAGGAAAGAAAGAAAGAAAGAGGCAAGACCACCACTAAGCTATTGTTTATAATGCATGTGCTCTGATAGTTTTTTGTAAGTTATAAATAAATACAATAAAACAAATCACAGATGTGAGCATAGCAAAAATTAGACATTATAAGTCTCATTTTCTTTTAACAGCTTATCATAGAGCATAGACTGTATAGTTTTTGGTACTCAAATTAGAAAACAAAGATAAGATATTGTAAGAAAAGAGAAGGGAGAACATTTGTGAATTGCATTATTAATTAAAACTTACATTTGTTTTTATTTGCAGTTCATAATTGCTTTATGTAATACAGGGGACTTTCTTTTTTCAGTTTCTTTGTATAACACACACATAAATACTATTTTAATGGTTGCATTTTATTGTGGATGAGGCCATTGTCATGTACAGTATGCTTTTTGAGATTTCATATTTTTTTAAGACGGTCCTTCAAGTCCGTTGAAATTAAATCTTTTATTTAAAAGAGAAATGTTTTGAAAGCTCTGTAGAAATATAATTTGTAATAATGGGGAGGGTAGTTTTTCTTCCTACAGTGAGTGGTCTAATAGCTATGCTTGGAAGTTATGAGTTCCCAGACTTGTTACCATCATGCACTCTTAAAACTTTCCTAACAATGTCCTACCTCCCAGAAAAAGAAATTGATCTTTGCAGTCAGACCCATAACAAGTATCTGGGCAGAGCTCCAATAGAGGATCTTGGACTCATGGATTTTCACCAGGAGTCTCAAAAGATGCTTCCCTTGCACTTAGAATTAGGGGACTGTAGTTTAGTGGTAGACCAGAACACCTAAGAATATTTTCAAAACAGCAGCCACTTCTCCTTTTACAAGTTTGTACTCTTATCTCTGGACCTTTCCCCCTGAGGTTTCCCCTTCCAATTAAATTCTGCATCATAATTGCATGGCTCCCTCAAAAAGTACTTTATAATAATGTGTTTACTTGGTGCAAGTTCTTATCCACTTTAGGGAAACAAGAGGGCAAAATTGTAGTTGGATGAAAGATCAGCAACATGACTTTGCCCTCCTACCTCCTTTTTCATATTTTTCCCTTTCTCCCTTTCTCTCTCTCTCTCTCTCATTGGTTCTTTTGGCATCTGGCTGGGAATTGAAAAGAAAGACAACTAGGTTTGAAGCTTATGTAAGCCTAGCACCTAAATATAAATCTGCCCATTTGAGTTAAGAGTCCTAAAACACTTTTCAGACATTGCCCTTTGATATGCCACATCTTGTCAGGAATAGTCAGGTAGAGTCCACCCAGCACAAATATTTGTCTAAAGAAATACTTGGAGAGTTTCTCTGATTTACAACTTTATGAGAAAAAAGAATCATTTGCTGAGCCTGTGTGAACATTAAAGAAGGAGACCAATAAAGATTTTACTATACTGATAAGACCTTAATTGCACATAGTCAATTGCAGAATAGCAAGTTGCTGAAACGCACTTTCAATTCTCCTGCACTAAGAAACTTTTGAAGCCCTAAATTTACAGTGAACTAAAACATTGTGGCCTGTGTTGTATGATTATTTTAAGCTCACGATTCAGCATTTATTAAACCTCAGTTATGTGTATGTTCCCTTCCTTTCACTTCTACATAAGCATCCACTCCAAACTATGTGCTCATTCTAAGAAGAACTTTTTCTCTTAAGTAGAGAGACTGTTTTTCAATTGAGGGTAGACCAGAAGCTCTCTATCCCTGTTAGAGCCTCTTATGTTCTCAAAGTGAATGATAAATAGACCATGGAGATGGCGCCAGCACAACAGACTTTCATGCCTAAAGTACCAGTTTGCAGGCTGAATCACCCCTTCTACCATCCAGAGCTGAACAGAATTCTGGTAAAAAAAAAAAATACAACATGAGTAAAACCTGAAGAATATACCAAATGAATAAATTCAAACACAAAAGGAAAAAAGGATTTAAGAAAAAATGATTATATTTGTATGAAATTTCTAGCATAATCAAATTTACATAAATGGAAAGCAAAACAAAATTCTAACCAAGGGAAAAAGTTGAATTTAAAAAAAAAACACAAAGTAATAACACTATAGAATATTTATATTAGTAAACTGCTTATAAGCTTTCATATTTTTATATATCTGGTTAATAACTTCAATTTTACTGAACTGGAGTTGGTGGATTGCACCGAAGTCTGGGTTTGGGATGACAGAGGATCTAGTGGGGGTTGTATTGTTATGTGGAAAACTGAGAAGATTATGCATGTACAAACTATTTACTGTTGACTGTAAAACATTAATCCCCCAATAAAGAAATTTTTTAAAAAAGAATATATACTGCAACTTAAAAAATAACTTTAAATACCTCTTCATATGACAAAATTAAAATTTTTAAAAGCATTTATATTATTTATTAAATATAAGAGAGTTGCACATGAGACAGAGATAGACAAGCCTGAGTTGCACTCTAATACATGGGACCCCAAGGAACAAACCAGGAAACCAAACATGTGTGATGTTCTATCAGTTGCTATATAATTTTTATAGAAAGAGTAGAAAAATAAGTCAGACACTGAGCTTGACTGATTAAAATTTATCTTGATATTATTTTTATGTATTTATTTCTGTCACCATGGTTATCTCTGAGAATAAGTGCATGCCTGACTCCATTACTGCTCTCATGATCATCTTTTTTTCCTTCTCTTTCTTCTTTAATAGAAGGTAAGAGACAGTGAAGGGTAGAGGGAATGAAAAAGACAGAGAAGGAGAGACAGCTGTAGCACTTCTCCACTGCTTGCAAAGCTACCTTCTTGCAGCCATCCTCATGTGCTGGCCTGGGGCTTGAATCTGGGTGTTCACACATGATAATGTGTGCTTTACCAACTGAGTCATTGCCTGGCCCCCAAACTTCATTTTTTGTTACTGATGTTGTGTTAAATAAGGCCACATAGGTGGGAGGGTGGGGGATACAGAATTTTGGTAGTGGGTATTATGTGGAATTATACATTGTAATATTAGAATCTTATAATAAACTATTAATAATTTTTTAATATTTTTTTTTAAAAATGACCTCATACACACTTAAAGTACAGCTTCGGGTTTATGCTTTGCAAACACAGAATTCTCCTACATTTAGTTTTTTTATCACTTCTGTCAGAAAGTTTAAAAAATATATTTAAGTATAATTATATATGAGGTATTACTAGCAATATTCATGAGCAGAGAGCACTTTTTTTTCCCTTTCTCTTCTACTTCCCCCCACCCTTTTCCAGTAGGGTTATTGCTAGGGTTAGGTGCTTACACATCACCACCATTGCTGGTGGTCATTTTTTTTTTAATTGAGGGTGAGAGACAGGAAAAGTGGGAGGGAAAGACAGAGATAGAGATCTGAAGCACAGAGCCACTGCTCATGAAGCTTCCCCTCCCCTCTGCAGGTGAGAGCAAGAGTCATGAGCCCTGGTGCTCACATGGATATGTGTGCACTCTGCTAGGTGAGCCACCACCGAGCTCACATTTCTTTTTTTGACCAGTAGGAGAACCAAATTCTCTGCTTACAATTTTGCACATTTGATTTCATGGTTGATTTCACTTTTTTTTTTTTTTTCTGTTTTTGTATTTCACAATCTTTTTTTTTTTTTTTTTCCTCCTCCTCAGCAACCTTTAATTTGCAGAGCCAGTAGTCATTCGGACACTTTAAACACTTTGAAAAAAACTTCAGGTATGATCCAGAATGAGTAGCTATAAATTGCCAATTTACATAAATTATCCCACACTACATAAATCTATCCTATTAAACTGATTCTAAAATTCAACTTTTCCCTTATCTGGATCTCAAAATGTCTGCATTTCTTTACTGCTCTCTAACACAAGAAATATGCTGGGAAGTCAGAGTCAGAAGACAATGGGCATGACTAATCGTGTCAATATCTTTTGCAAATGTTAAACAAACATGAACATACTTCTAAGATCTTCAAAGTGGGTCTAACAAATGGATGATCCTGAATTGTCAGCATCTCTATTTTCACAATAGTGCCACTTCTACACAAATGTGAGTTCAACATTTTTTACTTCTCAACATTGCTAAGTCTGTATAGATAATTACAAAACATTGAAGTAGAACAAGGATAGCAACTATGAAGACACTAAGTGCATACCAAAAAAGGACACACAAAAAAGTCAAGAAAGGCTTCTAGGCAACGATTCACCATGCTCATACTATGCTGTATTATGACAGTACTGTCTTATTTCAAACCTTTTATTTCCATGGAATTAATAATTCCATCTCTTTCCCACCAAGCACATCTAATTCAGCATCCTTCCTCTGCCCAAGAGAACCACAATAGATTTCTCTTGAAAAAAATAAAGACCAGGATGCATGTTTACAAGAATAGAAATATTAAAACAAGGGAGTCGGGCTGTAGCGCAGGGGGTTAAGCACAGGTGGCGCAAAGCACAAGGACGGGCATAAGGATTCTGGTTCGAACCCCGGCTCCCCACCTGCAGGGGAGTCGCTTCACAGGCGGTGAAGCAGGTCTGCAGGTGTCTATCTTTCTCTCCTCCTCTCTGTCTTCCCCTCCTCTCTCCATTTCTCTCTGTCCTATCCAACAACGATGACAACAACAATAATAACTACAACAATAAAACAACAAGGGCAACAAAAGGGAATAAATAAATAAAATAAATATTAAAAAAAAGTTTAAGAAATATTAAAACAAATATTGACATGACTGAAACAAAAATAAAATATGTACAGACTTCATGAAAGATCAAGAGTTTGGTTCAAGTCTATGCAGTATGAAAATATAAAAATCAAGTAGATAGTATTAGTCAGGATGGGAATCATCAATCAAATGACAATAGGATAACAGAAAATGAATCAAGTATATAAGGGATAAAAACTATGCAAACTCCAAACATGAAATCAAAAGATGCACTAGGTTTGGTTAAGTGGTAAAGCATTTTAGCTTGTGTGTGTGTGTGGGAATATCAACCACTAAATGAGACTGTTAAAAGTTGTAAAAGAGATCATCATCATCAACAACATCATCACTGCTGTAGGGCTGAGGCCTTGCACATGGACAATTTTACTTCTTTGGGGATTTTTTTTTCCATTCCAAGAGAAACCAGAGCACTTAAGCATAACCCAGTGCTATGGAACCTGCCATTTAAGAGACCAGTTTTAAACATAGAGTAAAGATCACAAAAAGGACCAGGATTCACAAAATGGCATGAACTTGAAAAGTTCTATTGCTACAAAAACACATCCCATGAGTTGACTTGTGGCTTTGTAGAGTCATTCTGGTTATATGTTGTACCAGACAAGGTCTTTGGACTTTCCTCAAATTCTTTAACACATCGGTCTTGATCCTGATCACCTAATACAACTGATCTCAACTCAATGAAATCATATTTTGTTTTCACTTTAGTAAGTGACTTTGTAATACTGGGAGAGAAGAGAAGCAATGACAAGAATATTGAAATTAATCAAACCCAAAGTTAGTACATGTGTATTAAATTTAAGAATTATGTAATAATCATTGTCTTGATCTATGAACTATTGTTATAGTGCTTGAAATGTTTAGAAAATGAAAAATATTTCATTTTATTTTGAAATTTTAAGAAAAATTTTTGTCTACATGCAGCATTTGAGTATTAAGTGAATGTAATTTATGAATGCATAGATCTGATACATTCATTTTACTATGTCAGAACCTCCATCCTTTAATTTGTCAACTATATAAAATACAAACATATCATGTATTTGAAAGGTTTGAGAGATTTAGACATTACATTTATGACTGACATAGTTTAAAATATTTAAAGAGCAGTCTATCAGCTTGAATATTTAGGGAAATTAACATTATGTTGAATATCAAGGAATAAGTAAACAGTGTCTTGTATTTTCCACCAAGAATATCAGATTTGTAAGTGTTAATTAAAGGCTTGGGAGTTGGCTCGGTGGATAAAACTCTGGACTCCCATGCATGAGTTCCCGAGTTTGATCCCCAAGCATTGCATGTGCCAGTGTAATGATCCTCTTTCTCTCTTCCCCATTCTTCTTCTAGCGTTTGCGCTTCTTCCGTAGCCAGTTAATGGCTTTGAAAGTGACTGGGATCCATGTGGATTCAGTCGGCTAGGAAGGATCGTCAGTTTCCCCAATGAATGGGTACTCACGGGATGTACCACGGGAAGGTCGATCCAATGCATCCCTCTTCCTCATTAATAATAATTGTTAAAAATATTTTAAAGAATAAAAGCATTAAGTATATAAAAACTGCAGAGAAACTAGTTTTGCAGCTTTAATACACTGAATAATAAGTAATAAAGTTATATGTAGAACTATTTATTACTATTTTTAATATTTTTGTTATTAATAGTATGTTACAAGATTGTAAGATTACATTGTACAATTCCACACCACACCTACTACCCAAATTCTGTACCCACCACCCTCCTATGTCCCAAGGATAACCACCATAGTTCTCACAAATCTTACAAACAGTTTGCTTGCTTCTGTTTTATCTGGATTTCTTTTCTTTTTTTGGTAAGTTTATATAAATTAGATTTCTAGATTTCACATATGAATGAAACCATCTGGTAGTTGTTTTATATAACTTAAGGAGGGAAAAGGAAGCTTTGCAAGTGATTCAGCAGTGCTTTCTCTTTCCTTCACTCTGTACCTCCTTCTTCCTTCTCAATGTCTTTCTGTTTGTATATATATATTTAAAAGAAGGGCGTCAGGCGGTAGCGCAGCAGATTAAACGCACATGACGCCAAACTCAAGGACCAGCATAAAGATCTCGGTTCCAGCCTCTGGCTCCCCACCTGCAGGGGGGTCGCTTTACAGGTGGTGAAGCAGGTCTGCAGGTGTCTATCTTTCTCTCCCTCTCTGTCTTAACTTCCTTTCTCCATTTCTCTCTGTCCTATCCAACAACAATGACAGCAATGACAACAATAATAATAACAATGATAAACAACAAGGGCAACAGAAAGGGGAAAAAATGGCCTCCAGGAGCAGTGGATTCTTAGTGCAGGCACCAAGCCCCATCAATAATCCTGGAGGCAAAATAAATAAATAAATAAGAATATATATATATATATATATATATATATATATATATATATATATATACACACACACACACACACACACACGGGGCTAGGCGGTAGCACAGCAGGTTAAGTACACATTGCACAAAGTGCAAGGACCAGTTTAAGGAGCCCAGTTTGAGCCCCCAGCTCCCCACCTGCAAGGGGGTCCTTCACAAGCGGTGAAGCAAGTCTGCAGGTGTCTTTTTGAAGGTAGGGTGTCTATTTTAGGTATGTTCCAAGGGGCCCATGACTTTACTAACTTTTGTCTGAGCCCAATAGGTAACACTTGCAATTTTTTTTTCTCACTGAAATTAATTACTTGATTTACTTCTCTTGGAGAGAGAGAGAAGGGGGGGGGGGGGCGGGGGAGGAAGGGAGGAAAGGAGGAAGGAAAGAAAAAAAAGCCCATGTAAGGTGGTAACACATTCTGTATTATTTTCTGGCTGCAACACTACATTGATGCTCCCATTTTAGAATTTGGAAACAACCACAATATGCCCAAACAGTTCCTCTTTAGCAAGGAACACAGTTTTTCATGTCTGTGAAGACTACTGGTTCCATAAAGAAGCCTGACTCCTGGTCTTGTTTTCTCTGAAAACCACTATGACTCCCTCTTTCACTCCACTCTGACTGTGTTGCAGAAACTTTTCCAGGTGGGTCTTAAGCTTCTGTGACCTGTGGTTTTGTAGTTCTGTCAAGTGGACCACCAATCTTTATCTTCTTAATCCCCACCACCATTATGTCATCCAATAAACACAGTTGACCATTGTTACTAGTAATTGTGAGTAACCTTGGTTGAGCCTTTACTATGCAGTGTGATTGTCTGAAATCTTTAAAGTATACTTTTTGTCATTTAGTCTTCATGGTAGCACTGGAAGTGGACTTTTATTATTTCTCCCCTACAGTTTTTTTGTGACATTGTTCATCTCTGATTTATGGTCATGCCAGAGATTGAACACAGGACCTTGGGGCCTCAGGTAAGATAGTCTTTGCAAAACCATTATGCTCTATCTCTGACCTAGAAGGTGTTTTTTTTTTTTTTTTTTTTAACAACAATTCTTGTGGCAATTCCAACCTTCCCCAAATTCAAATATAAAGGCATGGATGTTTCATGTCAATGATATTTGGCCAATGTCAGAAAAATTGTTAAAGTTCATTTAAATGGGAGACTCAGAAAAGAAATGTATCATGTGGTTTGTGACTTAGGGGTAAGAGAGGGAAAAGTAGAAGAGCCAGACCCTTGTTTGTTGAGTCACTATATAGTCCTGTATTGGCACCTTTAGACTGAATATTTGTACTTTGCTTTAGATCACAAAGAATGAAATTGTAGGAAAACAATGAATTTTGTTTATAGAAGGTAATGCTTGAGGGGGAGGTCATCCATGGGATGACTCATTGATGTAGTGTGTATTGAGGAAGTGAGAACAATTTACACTTGTGATGAAGGATCTTGCCAGGTACAGGGGAGATATTGCCATCTGAAAAAAAGTTTTACCTTCTATTTCTGGGCCAAATATCAGCTGGATGAATGTGTGTTGTGGGTATTGTGTATACGGATTGATGGCAAACTTTATGATTAGGAATGTATGAATAGCTACTTTAGTTAGAAGGGGATGTATGTTATGTTAGGTGTTTGTGTAAATAAATATCCTAGGGACTGGGACAGTGAGCTTACATTTTGCTAGTCTTACCGTCTTCTGGAGGGTGAGAGGGAGATACTGTTAGGATAGAGTAGACCAGAGCAGTAACTTAGGTGCTGAAAAATTAGAGGAGGTGGTGGTGGTGGTGGTGGGGGAAGATGAAAAAGAATAAGCTGTTTGAGCACTTGGAGAAGAGCAGAACTGTTCTGTTACATTTAGGAGAGAACTCTGAATATTTCCTTAAGGTTACCTTCTAGTTTGGAGAGGTGATTGGTATTAGTGACAGCATGAATCATGGAAGTGCTATGGAAACATTGGACTTGCTTTCTTCAGGGCTCTACAAGCATTTGGGTTGTATCTAAATTATAGAGGGCAAAACTTTGAGCTTTGCAGGTGTCACAAAGGTGACTTAGGCCATGGAGCAAAGAAATTTAAACATTTGAAAGGTCACCAGAGTCTAGTGGGTTCCAGCCTTTAACTCAGAATTTCATAGTGTACTTAGTCACCAGAAAAAAACAAAAACTGTCTGGGTCTCACCTTGATGGAAACATTTTTTCAGTTCTTCAAAGAATTGGTTGGAAGATAGCAGTGAAATCATCACTGGTATCAAACTCTTGGACTGGGAGTGTTTGGTACAGGGGCCTCCTTCCATGTGGATACTCACTCACCCTGAGATGAGTGCTATCTTGGGAGTGACTCGTATAATTGTAAGGCAGTATAGGGTCCTGGAAGCTATATTCGAAAATATCTTTTAGTTGCAGTTTTTGTAGGTACACAGATAAAACATACTATCAACCAAGACAATTTTATAATTACAGTGAAGGACCAGGAGCTGATGGGCATATTTAAAGTTACAGTGGATGTAAACCAAATTAGAAAGTTCTCAGTAACTTAAAGCTTTGCCTAGGTTGGTTATAAAAAGGGTTTTTTAATAAGAAGCTTTTGTATTTTACGGCTTGATTTGGGTGCATGTGGCTAATAGGGGATTAGGGTTGTTTGGCAATTCAAATACACCCATTGTTAAGGCTGGAGTTCTAGTACTAGACAATCCCTTCAATTTATTCAGTAACTACAGGCTTCTAATCTCAGTTGTCTCTTTGTTCGTTGGTTATGATGTTTGGGCTACAGAATTTGTTTTAGCAGAGTTCAATGGCATCTTTAGTGCAGAATTTTCCATATTTGGTTAGTGGGCAGCTCTGTCTAGTACCTGATCTGAGTGGGAATGCTTTCAGATATATATATATATTCCCTCCAGGGTTATCGCTGGGGCTTGGTGCCTGCACTATGAATCCACTGCTCCTGGAGGCCATTTTTTCCCCTTGTTTATCATTGTTATTATTATTGACGTTGTTGTTGTTGAATAGGACAGAGAGAAAGAGAGGGAAGGGGAAATAGAGAAGGGGTGAGAAAGATAGACACCTGTAGACCTGCTTCACTACTTGTGAAGCAACCCCCCTGCAGGTGGGGAACTGGGGTCTCTAACCGGGATCCTTACTCCAGCCCTTGTGTTTTGCACTTGAAACTTAACCTGCTGGGCTACCACCAGACCCCCAGATATATTTTTAAAAGAGAAGAATAGGGGGAGTCGGGCAGTAGTGCAGGTGGTGCAAAGCACAAGGACCACCATAAGGATCCCGGTTCGACCCCCCAGCTCCCCACCTGCAGGGGAGTCACTTCACAGGCAGTGAAGCAGGTCTGCAGGTTTCTGCCTTTCTCTCCTCCTCTCTGACTTCTCCTCCTCTCTCCATTTCTCTCTGTCCTATCCAACAATGACAACATCAACAACTACAACAATAGAACAACAAGGGCAACAAAAGGGAATAAATAAATAAAATATTTTTAAAAAGAAGAATAGGGATATTTGAAACTGCTGACACACCAGTGCGTGCCATCGCTATGTCCACTGTGTCCATTATACGCCTGCATGTCACTATGGCTCAAGATTGAGGCCTCTGTCTTTCTCTCTGGTTCTTTCTCTCCTTTTTCTAACTGGAGCACTATTCAACTTTGGTTTATGATGGTGCTAAGGATTGAATCTGGGATCTCTGATGCCTCAATCATGAAAGTCTTTTTGCATAATCACTATGTTATCTCCCCAGCTTGTCTCTGTTTCTTTCTATTTGAAAATGTCCACTTGGCTGGGTGGCTATTAAAAATAATACAATAATAAAAAGAAATAAAATAGTAAGTGAGTTTTACAGACTCAGGCCTAAACTGTGCCGTGGAATGCCTGCTAGATCGGCAGCCTCTTGGATTAAGCATCCACCTGAGAAATATTGTTTTCAATTTTTAAAAAAGATTTGTTTATCAATGAGAGAGTGGCAGTGGTGAGGGTGGACAAGATAGCCAAAGCATCATCTTCCACATGCATTGTGGGAACCAAATTCAGGACCTCATAATTGAAAGTTTAACACTTTACCACCTCCTGGGATGCTCACCAGAGAAGTGTGGTGTACTGGGGCCTGTTATTGGTGCACCTGGCTGAGTGTACATATTACAGTATGCAAGGATCCCGGTTCAAGCCCCTAGTCCCTACGTGCAGGGGGAAAACTTTGTGAGTGGTGAAGCAGTGCTGCAGGTGTCTCTCTGTCTCTCTCCCTCTCTATCTCCCCCCTCCTCTCCATTTCTGGCTGTCTCTATCTAATAAATAAAGATGATTTAAAAAAAGTAAAGCCAGTTTCGGTTTTTGCTAGAGAAAGTGCCATTCGTGAATGCAGGGAGTCTGCCCAGGTAAGAGAACAGAGCAAACCTCTGAACAATTGATGGATGCAAGTTGTATTGTAAAGAGCAGACACTTTGGGAAACAAAGGCATAGAATGAAGATCGGTCCACAGGACCACAGGACAGAAAGCAACAAGAAAGTCTCAGTTGTTACCCAGGTGCTTATGAATCTAAAGCCATGTTTTGACCATCATGATGGATGTCATCTTTGGGACAGCTGCACAGACCCTCTAGCCTTATGCGGCTCCGTATGGATGGTTTCCGTGACAGTGTCACCTGAATCTGTTCAGCAACATTTCTATAAGTAGCTCCAAATTACAGATCATCTATCAATCCATATTCCATTCACAGTTCATTTGTGTCAGGAGTCAGTTCACAAATAATTCACTCACTTTGATGTCCTACAGTTTCCCTGCAACCTCTTGCTTAAAGTCAGGTCTTGGACATTTGTCATGGGCACCTTGAGCTTTACAAAAAGATCCGGGGGTTGGGCAGTGGTGCAGTGGGTTAAACACATGTAGCACAAAGCGCAAGGACCAGCGTAAGGATCCCAGTTTGAGCCCCCGGCTCCCCACCTGCAGGGGAGTCGCTTCACAGGCGGTGAAACAGGTCTGCAGGTGTCTTTCTCTCCCCCTCTCTGTCTTCCCCTCCTCTCTCCATTTCTCTCTGTCCTATCCAACAATGAACAACATCAACAATGGCAATAATAATAACCACAACGAGGCTACAACAACAAGGGCAACAAAAAGGGGGGGAAATGGCCTCCAGGAGCGGTGGATTCATGGTGCAGGCACCGAGCCCATCAATAACCCTGGAGGGAAAAAAATAAAATAAAATAAAATATCCATAGGAGTGAAGAGAAAGGAGGGGTTCTAAAGTTCTATGCTCTTGTGATTAATTATGAGAAAAAAATGTCAAAGGGACTGGGCAAGAAGGCACCAGGTTGAGTGCACATGTTACAGTGCACAAGGACCCAGGCTCAAGCCCCTGATCCTCACCTGTAAGGGAAGCTTCACAAGTTTTAAAGCAGTGATGCAAGCATCTCTCTGTTTCCCTTTCTCTCTCTCCACCTTCCTTCTCAATTTCTGTCTGCATCTAATGAATAATATTTAAAAAAAAGATAAAGAGTCAAAAGCCACTAGTTAAGGATGCTAAGAATTAATCATCAGCATCTTTCCCCCTTTATCGACATGCAGCAAAAATGGAGAGGCTACTTCCCCACTAGGGAAAGAGAGAGACAGGCTGGGAGTATGGATCGACCTGTCAACACCCATGTTCAGTGGGGAAACAATTACAGAAGCCAGACCTTCCACCTTCTACACCCACAATGATCTTGGTATACAGAGGTCTGATGGTGGGAATTGTGCAAAACTGTACCCTCTTATCCTATGGTTTTGTCAATGTTTCCTTTTTATAAATAAAAAACTAAAAAAAAAAAAAAAAAAAAGGAGGGACTAGTATTAGTTCAGGAATATGCCCTGCGTTTCAGTCCGGAGGCTAGCAGGCAGGAGGGAGAGTTGAAGGGCCAGAGAAACTCAGGTGACTGTTCTAAAATGTAGATTTTTCTTTCTCTCTCTCCCCCTCTCTTTTTCTTTGTCTCTCTTTTCTTTGTGTTTGTCTGTTTTAGGATGAAAGAACATTTGTGTCAATAGTCAATATTATGAAAACATTCTTTATGTGTCTATTTTGCAAGTTGTAAATTTGTATGTGTATTTTGTATGTCATTGTTAGTTATCTTTGGCTATACCCATGCATGCAGAGAAATAAATGACTTCAGTTTGAGTGACTTAAACAACAACCACTTAATATTTATCACAAGTCTATGGGTCACTGGGTGGTTTTATTAATCTGGCTATATTATTGACTTCTTATTTTACTTTTTTGTTTTTTTATTTAATAGAACAGAGAGAAATTGAGTACTTGTTTCACAACTTGTGAAGCTTTCCCCCACTGCAGGTGGGGAGTGGATATTTGAACCACCAGGTACATACACATGATGATGTCTGTACTCAACCAGGTACACCACTGTCCAAACTCATGCACTGCACTTCCAAAGAGGATTTACATATGCATCTGGGATCAACTGGCCAGTCCTTAGAAGCTTGACAATCTAAGATGACTTCAGTTAGGATGACTTACTTAACTTTGCTGTACATGAAACTTCATCTTCCCCAAAACTGGCCAGGTTTTGTTTTTGTGACATAGTCAGGGCTTTTAGTGAGAACATAAAGTCACTAGAGAACTGAACACAGAACCAGTACACTAGCACATTCTATAGTCAAATCAAGTCAGGGCAGATGCAGGGAGTGGGTTCAGTAGAAGCTGCATAGTCAGATCATGGCAGAGTCTAAAGGAGTGTGGAATGGACTAAGTTTTATAATTAATTTATATACATCTATGGAAGGACCATGTAACAGAATGGCTGGAAAGAGGTTGAAAAGTTTATGGTGCCTTACGCCTTATAAATGGAAGCAAGGAAATTGATCTGGTGAGGGAAGATAGATTTGAAAAAGCAGTGATAGGACGAGTTTCGCATTTTAGGAAAATAACTCTAATGGCAATGAAGAGAACGGATTACTGGGATCAGATCTTTTCCCTGTAAACAAATATCTGAGATGAAACTGTATAATTATCCTTTTAATGATACCCCCTTTCATTTAAAAAGATAGGAAGTTGCAGCATTTCTATAGTTGCCATCAAAATACACATTCCTGTCTTATCTCCTATAAAGAATCTGAAGCAGCTGGAGTTGAATTCTGTCCGGCGACCATGCTGGAAGTATGCCGATAGTCTTAACTGAGCTCCCAGAAATAAGCTCCCAGAACTTATAGCCAAAGAATATTCCTGGAAGTGAAATAACCAGAGGTGAATTTGGCTGCTTAAAAACACATGCAAGCTCTTTATTTAGAACTCTGATTCCATGGCAGCGGAAGAGGAAAAAAAAAGGCATGGCAGACAGGATGAGTTCAAAAAGGATATTTACCATTCCAGTCATCTTTGGAAACCCAGCAATCATTTCTGCTTAGCAAACACAAAAATAGTCTGGTAATGCTGATAGCCTGCCTGTAGAATCAAAGCTGAAATGACTAGAAGGACCTGCAGGGACTGAATAAGTAACCGAGAAAGTTAAAGTTACTTTTCAGCCTGTTGATGTTGGAACAAACTTGAAGGGGTCTACAATGTTTCACTCTCGTATTTGCATATGAAAGCAAAGTAAAGCAGCCATGAGGCTTTGTAAGAGGTTCTTCTCCCTGAAACTCAATCAGTTCTGGTTTTTATTACTAAGAGGAAAAATACATTAATTTTATTTACTTGTTTTAAAAGTTTGATTTACTGTTTCTTTACAGAGAATTACAATTTTAGAAGTATAGTTTCAAACTTCTATATGTGTGTTTGCCTCGACACACACACACACACACACCTACCACTAAAGCCTTTTGTTTGTTTCTTTGCTTGTTTTTTGACCAGAGCATAGCTCAAGTCTGGTTTATAGTGGTGCTGGGGATTGAAGCTGATACATTTGATATCTCAGTAAATGAAAGGTTTTTTGTTTTTTTTTTTGCATAATCACTATACCATCTCTCCAGCTACTCCCACCCTTACTCATTACTCTTTCAATAGGGCCTCTCTTACCCATTCCTACCACTTCCTTCTACTTTCCCTCTGCTAACTACCACATTTTCCAGCTTCTCAGTTACTTTTGTTATGCATAGTTGTTTTGACTATTTCTATTGCAAATATGAATGAAACTATTTGGTTAACTTCTTTCATTCCCCAACTTCTTAAGCTTTATAATTATATTGAATTCTATGCTTGTTGCAAAAGGCACACTTTAATATTTTTTTAAATAGCTAAAGAAATTGTGGTACATAAGTGCAAGGGAATACTAGACAGCGATTAAAAATGTGTAGTATTCCTTTGTACATATGTATAACAATTTCTTTAGCTATTTTAAAAAATGAAAGTGTGTCTTTTGCAACAAGAATGGAATCCAAGTCAGGAACTATTGACTAATGCTATTGTGAACATACGGGTTCAAGTATCTTTTCAAATGAGTGTTTGTATATCCTTTGGATAAATATGGTATTTCAGTTTTTAAAGAAATTTTTACTATTTTAAAATAAGCTGCAACATTTTACATTTTGTGTTATTTTTTTCACTGTGTCAAAACCTTTAAATTTTTTTAGTCCCATTTTTTATTTTTGCTTTTTACATTGTCACTGAAATTGCAAAAAAAAAAATGTTAATAATAAAACCTCCAAGTTTAAATTTTAAGAATATATATATTCTACTGTTTTTATTTTTTTTACAGTTTCAGGTCTTAGGATCAACTTTTAAATTCATTTTGAGTTAATTTCTATTAAGTAGGGAGTCGCGGTAGCTCAGCGGATTAAGCGCACGTTCACAAAGAGCAAGGATCCACGTAAGGATCCTGGTTTGAGCCCCCAGCTCCCCACCTGCAGTGAAGTTGATTCACTAGCGTTGAAGTAGGTCTGCAGGTGTCTGTCTTTCCCCTCCTCTCTCGATTTCTCTCTGTCTTATCCAACAATGATGACATCAATAACAACAACAATAATAATTACAACAAAAAGCAATAAGGGAAACAAAAGGGAATAAATAAAAAAGAGAAAAAGAAAATTAAAAAAATTCTATTAGTGATTTTATTTATTTATTTATTTATTTATTTATTTGTTTCCAGGGTTACCGCTGGGATTCGTTGCCTGCACCACAAATCCACTACTCCTAGAAGACATTTTTTTTCCCATTTCGTTACCCTTGTTGTTGTCATTATTATTATTGTTGCCACTGATTTTGTTGCTTTTGGATAGGACAGAGAGAAATTGAGAGGAGGGGAGAGAGAGAGAAGGAGAGAAAGACAGACACCTGAATTATAACACTTGTACTTAACGAATTGTGTCATTACCTAGCTCCAATATCATGGCTTTTTTTTTTTTAACAGTTATTTCTTCTAACCATGGTTAAAAGATAACTTTCTACTTCCTTGTGTTTTCTTCTATTTCTTTTAACAGTTTCTTAAAGTTTTCAGTGTATAGACCTTTAAACTTTCATTATCAAGTGTCCTTTAAGTGTACTCCTAGGTATTTTATCTTTTTTGATAAATTTGTAATAGAATTTTTCTTTTTTCTTTATTTTTAATCATTAAAAAATTCTTTATTGGGGATTAATGGTTTACAGTTGACAGTAAATAGTTTGTGCATGTATAATATTTCTCAGTTATCCATTCAACCCCCACTAGGTCCCCTGCCATTCGATTCCAGGACCTGAACCCTACCCCCCACCCACCCCAGAGTCTTTTTTTTTTTTAAAGATTTTATTTATTTATGAGAAAGATAGAAAGAGAGAGAAACCAGAAAACCAGACATCACTCTGGCACATGTGCTGCTGAGGATCGAACTCAGGACTTCATGCTTGAGAGTCCAAAACTTTATCATCACGCCACCTCCTGGACTACCCCCAGAGTTTCTTACTTTGGCGCAATACACCAACTCCAGTCCAAATTCAACTTAATGTTTTCCCTTCTGATCTTGTTTTTCAACTTCTGTCTATGAATGAGATCATCCCATATTCATCCTTCTCTTTCTGACTTATTTCAATTAGCATGATTCCTTCAAGCTCCATCCAAGATGAAGTGAAGAACATGAATTCACTGTTGTTTAATAGCTAAGTGTATTTCATTGTGTGTATATACCACAACATGCTCAGCTACTCATCTGTTGTTGGACACCCAGGATGCTTCCGGGTTTTGGCTATTACAGATTGTACTGCTATGAACATAGGTATACACAAAACTTTTTGGATGGTTGTTTGGTTCTTTGGGATATATCCCCAGGAGAAGAATTGCAGGATCATAGGGTGGGTCCATTTCTAGCCTTCTGAGAGTTCTCCAGACTGCTCTCCACAGGGGTTGGACTAATTTACATTCCTATCAGTAGTTTAGGAAGGTTCTTTTGTCTCCACAACCTCTCCAGCATTTGTTGCTGCTATCTTTTCTGATGTATGATATTCTCACAGGAGTGAAGTGGTATTTCATTGTTGTCTTTATTTGCATTTCTCTGATAATCAATGACTTGGAGCATTTTTTCTTATGTTTCTTGGCCTTTTGGATCTCTTCTTTGGTAAATATTCTGTTATCCTCTCCCCATTTTTGGAAGGGATCAATTGTTTTCTGGTTGCTGAATTTGGTGAGTGCTTGATATTTGTTCAGTTTTCATTTTGTGGTTGAGTTCTAGCTTTATAACATTGTGGTCAGAGGGGAAACTTGTTATATATTTAATCCTTATATATTTATTGAGGTGTGTTTTGTTTCCCAAGATATAATCTAGTTTTGACAATGATTCATGTTTGACTTGCCAGTGCCTGAGTCCAGGACAGAAGCAATTACAGAAGTCACAACTCCTACCTTCTACACCCCCAAAACAACTATGATACATCCCAGTGTGGGAGAAGTGATGGGAGGAAGAGGACAAGAAGGCTTTGAATCAAGCTACATCAAATTGCAGAGAGAGAGGACGAAATTTGGATGCATTAATAGTGTTATGTGTGGCTGGAGGGAAAAAGAGGCCTATATCTGGGAGATAAAGGGGGCAATTATATACAAATATAGACATAGAATTGTAGAGATGATGGTTAACCCATGTCTACAACCTTGGGAGAACTGTGGTGGACTGTAATGGAGGGATTAGGGATTCAGAATTCTGGTGGTAGGATAATCAATGACTTGGAGCATTTTTTCTGTCACTAGAAGTCCAATGTGCTATCCATTGCGTTACAGAGCCACCTGCATTTTTTCTAAACAAATATCAAACATTCACCAAATTCAGCAACAAGAAAACAAATGACCCCATCCAACAATGGGGAGAGGATAAAAACAGAATATTCACCAAAGGAGAGATCCAAAATGCCAAGAAACATATAAAAAAATGCCCCAAGTCATTGATTATTAGTGTAGAATTATACCACTGTTGATATGTAATTTTGTAAATTAATATTGAATCACTAATAAAAATTTAAAAAAGAGAATGACCGATGTACACTTGAGAAGATGCAGTTATTTTTGGGGAGATGGGAATTTCTTTTTTTAGGGTATTTTCTTTCTTTCTTTCTTTCTTTCTTTCTAGCCTTTTATTGCCCTTGTTGTTTTATTGTTATAGTTATTATTGTTGTCGTTAATGGATAGGACAGAGATAAATTGAGAGAGGACCAGAAGACAGAGTGAGGGAGAAAAGGATAGACACCTGCAGACCTGCTTCACCACTTGTGAAGTGACTTCCCTGCAGCTGAGGAGCCTGGGGCTCAAATCAGGATCCTTTAGCCTGTCCTTGTGTTTGTGCCACCTGCGCTTAACCTGCTGCACTACTGTCCGACTCCCTTTTTCTCTCTTTTTAAAATTTTTATTTACAAAAAGGAAACACTGACAAAAAACATAGGATAAGAGGGATACAACTCTATACAATTCCCACCACCAGAACTCCATATCCCATCCCCTCCTCTGATAGCTTTCTTATTTTTTATCCCTATGGGAGTATAAACCCAGGGTCATTATGGGGAGGAGAAGGTGGAAGGTCTCCCTCCTGTAATTGCTTCCACAAAGGCATTGTCAGGTCGATCCATACTTCCAGCCTGTCTCTCTCTTTCCCTAGTGGGACAGGGCTCTGGGGAAGCAGGGCTCCAGGACATATTGGTGGGGTTGTCTGTCCAGGGAAGTCTGGTTGGCATCAAGTTAGCATCTGGAACCTGGTGGCTGAAAAAAAAAAGTGTTAACATATAAAGCCAAACAAATTGTTGACCGGTCATGAACCTAAAGGCTGGAATAGTGCAGATGAAGAGTTGTGGGGGGGGGGGAGGTGTCTCCATTTTGTAGATAGTTAGTAGTGCTATTTTAGTTATATTGCAAAGAGCCCATGACTATATTAATTTTTTTGTTTTCCCCCTGGGCCTGACATCTGATATGCAGGTAGATCCACGTTATTGTCTGGGGAGATGATGTCAGGCTGGAAAAAGGAACAGAAAACTGGAACAGGGAAGAGAGTAGCTCCCAAATATGGGAAAGGTATATAAATATTGTTGACTGTAAACCCCATTGATTTGATCTGACCCAGGGCCCATATTCAGCTTAGGAGCCTATGAGACCTTTGCATTCCTGTAATCTGAGCTTGTGTTCTGTGGTCATGAGTACGAATGTTCCAAGCTGCCCCAATTTCAGGACCCATCATCCTCAGGTGGAACATGAGTATATTGTCCATCCTCCGAACATTCTCTACTGTTGTTGATCCATAATCCATGTTGAGGGCAAGGTCCTATGGGGGCCCACAAAGGGGTCTATTGTGTTGTTCCTGATAGAGATGAACAGTAATAAGGGATGAGAATTTCTATGTCTATTAAGTTCATATTACTAATTATATCATTTAAGATAATTAATTTCTTGCTTTTCTATTTTTTTCTTTTTGTAATTACAGGGTTTTACTTATCAGGGGTGACTTTTTTCAGGTAGAGGGAGACAAAGGCAAAGAGGCAGAGAGAGAAAGTGAAAGAGACTATAGCATCAAATCTCCTTCCAATGTGGTGGGGGCCACGGACTTGACCCTGGTCAAAGTAGAACATTATCCAATGTAAGCTATTTGGTCATCTAAGCATTATTGTTCTTGCTAGCTTTCTTTTCATATGATCCATTGGGGCAAAGTAGTATTGATATCTTCTACTATTATTATGTTTGGCAGCATGTGAAAGTTTGATAGAGCTTAGGGAAAACTCCCCTCATCCTTGGATGGAGGTCTGGAAAGACACCCCATTGTTAGCCTCTCTCACAGAGATGAGCAAAGGGGAAAAATGTCTCTCAGACTCAGTTTCCCCTTATCAGACTCTCAAGCCCACAGAGATCTCACAGTTTTTCCCCTAGCTGCAGGCCACATGGCTGCCTACTTTATGGTTCATTTACTCAAAGTTCACCTCACCTTCTGATAACAAAGGAGAACACACCTTATCACACACCCCTAACAGTGCCTTTTGATGTCCTTAATTTACATCAAACCTTACTTATCTTCTCTCTATCTCACCTTAACTGTTTAACCCCTATTCTCCTCTCAAATGCCTTTGGGTAATTAAATGCCTGCATCAGGAGACTAATTATCTTGACCTTTATGTATCTGCATCAATTCTTGTCATACCAGCCCCCTACCATAGGGGCAAGCTGACCTTTAAGAAACCTGTAGTTTCTGACGTATTTGAAAAATGTTCTTTGTCTGTAACCCCATCCAAAAATGGGGGGAGGACTTGGACAGAATATTCACCACAGAAGAGATCCAAAAGGCCGAGAAACATATGAAAAAATGCTCCAAGTCTCTGATTGTCAGAGAAATGCAAATCAAGACAACAATGAGATATCACTTCACTCCTGTGAGAATGTCATACATCAGAAAAGGTAACAGCAGCAAATGCTGGAGAGGGTGTGGGGTCAAAGGAACCCTCCTGCACTGCTGGTGGAAATGTCAATTGGTCCAACCTCTGTGGAGAACAGTCTGGAGAACTCTCAGAAGGCTAGAAATGGACCTACCCTATGACCCTGCAATTCCTCTCCTGGGGATATATCCGAAGGAAATCAACACATTCATCCAAAAAAATCTGTGTACACATATGTTCTTGGCAGCACAATTTGTAATAGCCAAAACTTGGAAGCAACCCAGGTGTCCAAGAGCAGATGAGTGGCTGAGCAAGTTGTGGTATATATACACAATGGAATACTACTCAGCTGTAAAAAATGGTGACTTCACCGTTTTCAGCGGATCTTGGATGGACCTTGAAAAAATCATGTTGAGTGAAATAAGTCAGAAACAGAAGGATTAATATGGCATGATATCAGTCTCAGGCAGAAGTTGAAAAACAAGATCAGAAAAGAAAACACAAGTAGAACCTGAAATGGAATTGGCGTATTGCACCCAAGTAAAAGACTCTGGGGAGGCTTAGTGGGGAGAATACAGGTCCATGAAGGATGATAGATGACATAGTGGGGGTTGTATTGTTAAATGGGAAGCTGGGGAATGTTATGCATGTACAAACTATTGTATTTACTGTTGAATGTAAAACATTAATTCCCCAATAAAGAAATAAATTTAAAAAAGAAAAAGAAAAAAAAAGAAAAATGTTCTTTGTCTGAATCCCTTTATAAACCTAAGCCCACTTTCCAATAAAGGAGAGTGTTTGAATTCTCCCTGGTGTCTCTTGTCTATATCGCTGAGCACTCAATCTAGCAAGGGAGAACCGGTAGCTTACCTTCCTGACTGAGAGTCACCCTGCGTGAGCACCAGCAATTATGCTACTATCCATATCTTGCTTTAGATAAGTTAATAGATATTTAATATATTTAAGTGATCTTAAATTGGTTGTATATTTATTAAAACCAATTTTATCTTCTTGATGGATTGGACCCTTCATCATTATAGAGTATTTGTATTTTTTCTTATTATCTTTTTATTATTTCAAAGTCTAGTTTATCAGTTATAAGAATAGTAGTTCTCCCCCCCCCCCACTATTTTATACTGTTTAAAGATGGGCCCTGCTTATTAATAAATCCCTCAAGCCACTCTGTCTTTTGATTGTTGGAGTTCAGATGACTCATATCTAAGGTTATTACTAAGATATGTGACTTAATTACTGCCATTCTAGCTCTTGTTTTATGGTTGCTTTGTATTTATGATATTTTCTTTCCCATAGGTTTTTATTTGTTATTTCATTAAGGTTAGTTTGAATTCATTTCTTAAGCTCATTATTAGTCACTGTTGTAAATCCAGTAGTTTCAGGATTCAAGACCCTGATCATTTTTGCTTATCTTGTATATAATTATTAAAGGTGTGTTGTGCAGCCCTATGATATATATTGGAAGCACAGAAATGAGTAAGACATAGTCTTTGTTTTTGAAAGCTGGTTTGGAGGTTCTAGCAGAGGCGTACAGCTGTTTATATACCCTGAAAACTACAATAGTTTCTTTCTATTTAGGGAAGTTCATCTTCTTTGAACTAACAACTCTCCAGTTTTTTTTTATTATTGTTGTAGTTATTATTGATGTCGTCATTGTTAGATAGGACAGAGAGAAATGGAGAGAGGAGGGGAAGACAGAGAGGGGAAGAGAAAGACACCTGCAGACCTGCTTCACTGCCTGTGAAGTGACTCCCCTGCAGGTGAGGAGCTGCGGGCTCAAACCGGGATTCTTACTGGTCCTTGTGCTTTGTGCCACGTGCTACCTCTCCAGTTTTAAGAGGCAACCACAATGATGTCTTGGAGAAGGGGTGGAATGAGATGGCAGATATTGCTCTCAAATTATCCTTATAATCAGAATTTATCTTTGAGTTGCTCTTAGACACAGAATAAGACAGAAGACTGTAGATCTTGCTTAGTGATATTATCTACATATAAACCAATATTATGAGGTTCCAGGACAGGAAGGAAAATATCTTGGTTTTTTCACATTACTACCTTTTTGTTGTGGAGTTTTTTTTCTTGGGACAAAAACCAAAAGAAAATAGTGTTTCTATTTGCTGCATATTAACACTTGCTTATGCTCATTTACTCATGGAAATTTGTTATCAGACTTCAAGTTTTGCTTCTAGCTGGCTACATTAGCTTCTAGCTTATATTTGTTTCTAGATATATCAACATGTAGACTTCTATCATGCAAACTGATTCCCAAGAGCTAATGACACTAAATACATAATGTATATCTTCGTTCTCACTTATAAAAAAATGGTACTAACAATGATAGTAACGTAAATCCTCCACTCCGTGCTGAAAGCCCAGTTTGTGCTTATCATCACACAGTATTTGTTAATATTACTAAATTAAGAATACTGGTTTGGATCAAATGGTCACTGATAAGTTCTTGTTTAAATATGAGCAACTGAGCATGGGTTTTTCAGTAGTGATTACTTTTTATGTTCCAAATTGTACAAACATTCTTACACATCCCCTTTTGCATGAGAGAAATCAACTTTCATGATGGCCAACGTAGCTTAAAGTGTAGTTTTTGGTTATGCAGTCATGTTTTACTCCAAGAAGAACTGAAGAGAACTGCTCTGTGTGAAGATCATGAGCATGGTGACATCTCTCTCCCCAGTAGTAACAGAGGGAATTTGGCTCCAGTAATAGCTGGATATTTACAACGTTGGCAAAGGGAGGAGAGATAGTCCCTTAGTACAGTTTGCACCTGAACAAAAATTCGCATGTCAGTCTTGCATTTTCACCACTGTGCTATTTCACTACTCGTATACTTGATAAATTCTTGTCATGTTTTCTAAAATGTGGTAAAATCAAAGTTCAAAGGTAATGTTATAATTGCTAAGATAAAACATTTTCTACTTTGTATATGTGCATGGGGGGGGGTGATTTTGGTCTTTCTTCTCCCTTCCTGTAGCAAATCATATTTCCATCCATTTTTAAAATGAAAATTGGTGATTATTCAATTGAAAATCCTTGGGGGGAGTCGGGCGGTGGCGCAGCAGGTTAAGCGCAGGTGGCGCGAAGCGCGGGTACCGGCATAAGGATCCCGGTTTGAGCCCCTGGCTCCCCACCTGCAGGGGAGTCGCTTCACAGGTGGTGAAGCAGGTCTGCAGGTGTCTGTCTTTCTCTCCCCCTTTCTGTCTTCCCCTCTTCACTCCATTTCTCTCTGTCCTATCCAACAACAACGACATCAACAATAAAACAACAAGGGCAACAAAAGGGAATAAGTAAATATTTAAAAAAAAAAGAAAATCCTTGGGATCTTTACAAATTAGATGTGACTTAATTGTTCTTGGATTGATAAGTTTTTATGGTCTGGATTTCTATAATAACTACATTTGGGCCAAGCTTAGCTTGCATTCTGTTATTATATAAACTACATGAAAGACAGACTAGACATTTAGGCTAGTTATGAGTCTGAGATTTTCATTCTATAGTTGTGTGACTAGGACTCGGGTACTTATTTTTTCAAACCTTAGTTGCATCATTTGTAAACTAAGACTACTAGAGTCTTTGTGTTGTTTCAAGGACCATGACATGGCTTATATCTAGCAGATACTCAACAACTGCTAACTGATTTCCATTTGCACGTTACTGACATCAGTATCATCCCCAACACTTGAAAAACTGCTACATTAAAATGTTAGGCATTTTATCTTAGTCTTTTGAAATTCCTTGATTATATAAAAAAACGTCAGCTAGTGTGAATAGTGTTTGGAGGAATGACATCAAGTCTTCTAAGTCTTCAAATTTGGGAGATTCAATAATGCAACTGAAGGTGTCTGTCTTAAAGAAATTATAAGAAGGTTGGCTTTCTCTAAATACATAGAAATTATTGAATTTGACATTTGTTAATCCATTTAAATATACATTTCCAAAAATTGTCAGAAATAATTTTTGCACAGTTTAAAGCATGTAAAATAGGTTTCTCTAATAGTAGAATCATGAACTGCACAAAAACAACAGAAAGATGCACATTGTTCTGGAAGAAATACTTTGTAGAACGTGAGGAATATTGAGAAGGGTAAACTTAGAAGAGTGTGTCAAAAAGAGTAAACTCTTCTGAGGACATATATTATAAGACTGTAAAATATAATTTATGTTTTTTAATGCCTTGACAAGAGATAAATATCTCACCAACTGGAAAACACTCCCCCACTTCTCTATAACAATCACAGTGGAAAGATATTTAACCAGAACTGGAAAAGAAACAACTATGCAAGGAGGTGTTAGAGGTGAAAAAGCAGCACATAGAAACAGTGGGATGCTTTAAAGGAGCAGAAAAACCATTGTTGTGTGTCAAAAGGAGACTGAAGGAAGTATGGTAGTACCATTTTCAACAAGGAGACACTGTCCCAAAAATATCCTCTATTTTAAAAATTTATTTACAAAAAAGGAAACACTGACAAAACCATAGGATAAGAGGGGTACAACTCCACACGATTCCCACCATCAGAACTCCGTATGGTCATGGGCCCTTTGGAATATAACTAAAATCGGCCTACTATCTACAGAATGGAGCCCCTCCCCCAACTCTTCATCTGCACTATTCCAGCCTTTAGGTTCTTGATTAGTCAACAACTTGTTTAGCTTTATATGTTAGCTCTCTTTTCAGCCATCAGGTTCCAGATACTAGCATGATACCAACCAGACTTTCCTGGACAGACAACCCCACCAGTATGTCCTGGAGCCCCATCCTACTAGGGAAAGAGAGGGACAGGCTGGGAGTATGGATCGATCTTTCAATGCCCATGTTTAGCAGGGAAGCAATTGCAGAAGCCAGACTTTCCACCTTCTGTGTCCCACAATGACCTTGGGTGCATACTCCCAGAGAGTTAAAGAATAGGAAAGCTATTAGGGAAAGGGATGGGATACAGAGTTCTGATGGTGGAAATATTCTCTATTTTATAAATATCACAATTGCAGAGAAGAAAATGAGCACCTATTATGAGATACATCTCTATTAGTATCGAACCTTCTTCTTTCATTGTTCTCCAAAATGCTTATAACATTGAAATATAATTTGCTTATAGAAAAATGAACCTTCCATAGCAAGCGGGAAAAGGTCAGCATCCAGATAGTGAGGGCATTGAGAGATACTGTTGGGACAGTATTTCACATTTTCACACTTATCAAATTCCACACTTCCAGTTTGCTAGAAAGAATAAGGGCAAATATTTTGGTTCATTTTTGTTGTTGCTGTTGTTCACTTGTTCCTTTGGTATATAACAATGTAATCTGTCAATGAATGAATGCAAGCTCACATAAATCAGCTATATTAGGAAGGCTGTATCTTCTAAGACTAGGGAATAATGCATGCTAATTGTGTTAAAATTTATTGATGTATATGCCATAGGCACAAACATTGGCTGTATCTATGGTAGATAGAAGATCTCTAAAAATTTAAAACTCCATACTAACATATACATAAAAAAGATTTCTTTGGATGAATACTTGGTTAAATCTTATTAGAGGAGATTTTATTTGCTTTTTTTATTTTTCAGATATAAGTATTAATGATATTCATGACAGCTTCAATGTGTGTTGCACTAAAAAATGTCAGTGAACACATTCCAAATATTAAAGGACTGTATGGTTTTAACATTCAAGAAGGGATTGTAGAAGGAAAATACTGGGAACAACGTCGAGTGGAAATACACAAACATGTAGAATTTTACTTTGATTCCTGCTTCCTCCCTTTGCAAATAGGTTGATCAATAAAAATCAACTGGTTTTATAAACTTTGGTGGTGGGAGTGGTGTGGAACTATACCCCTACTATCTTATAGTCTTGTACACCACTATTAAATCACTCATAAAGATTAAGATATTGAAATAAAATAAAAGCTATAAATAAAAAGCAAGTGGCTTTGAATACTAGTAAAAAAAAGATGTATGTTTTATTATTCAATGAGTATCAGACAATCACAGCCTTGTTTAATATTTGATTCTGGCTAAATATTAAAAAAAAATTCACAGGAGTCGGGTGGTAGCGCAACGGGTTAAACGCAGGAGGCGCAAAGTGCAAGGACCGGCATAAGGATCCTGGTTCGAGCCCCCTGCTCCCCACTTATAGAGGAGTTGCTTCACAACCAGTGAAGCAGGTCTTCAGGTGTCTATCTTTCTCTCCCCCTCTCTGTCCCCTCCTCTCTCCATTTCTCTCTGTCCTATCCAACAAGGACAACATTAATTATAACTACAACAATAAAACAACAAGGGCAACAAAAGGGAATAAATAAAATAAATAATTATCTTTAAAAAATTCACTTAAAGCAAAACCATAAAGGGCAAAGACATAAAAGTAAGATTTATGTGTCAATACTAACATTCAGAATATATAACTATGAGAGTATTATAGACATGTACAATGTATCTTGATTTACATAAGTAGCTACTGACCCAATCACTGTTCATGTGTTTATTCAGTAATTCATTTTTAGTTGTTGTAAATATACAAAGTATATACTTGATTATGCTAGCTATTAGAGTTACATTGTTCAATATGACACAATTCTTCATGGAGCTTGTCTATTAACTAAAAACTATTCTGTAGATTAGGAAAGATTCAAATTGAAAATGTCACACAAGAAGTTCAGAAGGATGAATAGAGAGGATATGCGTTTTCCTCATACTAAATCAACAGCAGAGCCACAGTACTTGGAAAACCTACTTAGAAATGAACCTTCTACTGCAAAGGGCAAAAGGTCAGTATCCAAATAATGGGGGCATAGAGATACTGTTAGGACCAGGCTGTGGTGCACCTGGCTAAGTGTACACAATACAGTGCATAAGGACCAGGGTTCAAACCCTTGGTCCCCACCTGTAGGGGGGAAAGATTCATGAGTGGTAAAGCATGCTGCATCTCTCGTTGTCTCCCTCTCCCTATCTCTCTCACCTTTCTCAGTTTCCCTGTCTCTATCCAATAACAAATAAATAAATAAAAATATTGAGAAAAAACAGAGATACTGACAATAGATCTATCTACAGATTATGAAACTATAATCTGGCAAAACTAAATTAGAATGTAATGAACTCCTGGCTCCTGCTTTGCAACAATGGCAAATAAGTACTTATAAGTTATAAATTAAGTGGCAGTCACAGCAACAATCTTCCCCATGACAACGGTGGACTGCTGAGAGCAGTACTTGTTGGCACCATATTGGAATTTATTCTCCATAATAACAGACCCAGGGGACAGATTCAGGAAGGATCTCTCCCTATCTGACTCACAGTTTGCCTGGTTCTATTACCTGCAAGTCCCAGAGAGTGTGCAGGGCTGCTACAATCTGGACTAAGGACTCAGTTTCACATTAAACCTATTCTCCCACCCACAGATATCTAGTCACTATTAAACACTTGCAGTCCTGAATTTCATATTGCTACCAAGTTTCAAACTCTGCCCCTTCCACTCCCAAGCACAGGTCTTCATAATATACCAAAAATGATGAGAAGACAAAGGAAATTTTCTGTAATATTGCATCAAGATAGCAATAGGAGGACAAATCCAAGTTCAGTAGGGCTATATAAACTTCTCAAAAAGGATGTAAAAACTATGGCCATAAGGACTGCTAGTGAGATGAGCTTAATGGAAGAAAAGTTCCACAAGTATGAAAGTATGAAAGATGTCATAACATATATCAAGGATCAGGGACTCCAAGGATTCCAACATAGATTCAATCGTCCTGGATCTCTAATAGATCCCTCTCTCCATCATCACTGGCCATTTCTATCAGGAACATCATCATAAGATCTCTTGTAGGTTTCTTTAGGACTATAACCTCACTGTGAAGTACTAATGGTTAGGACTGCTCCACTCTCCAAAGGAAGGCTGGGACATCCCACTTTACCACTTGAGGAAGACTTGTTCTGAAATGAGTGCATACTAGAATGCTTCTAGTTGTGACCATGGACTGTGAAAACAGACTGACAGGGACTTGGAGGTTGTACAGACCCTTGTGCTGAATATGAATAGATAGGGGCCCTGAGTCAGGTGGGTGGATGGGGTAAATAATTAATTGTATTTATATATTTTCTTTAAGTTTTGGAGCTACTCTCTGCCCTGATCCATCTTTCTAGTCCTATTTTCAACTCTTACATCATCTTCCCAGACAATGTTTTTAGTCCTCTTGCAGGTTAGCTATCAAGTTCTAGCAAAAACTATGAAAGTCATGGCCCCCTAGAAACACACCTAAAATATAATTCCTAGCTCTATCACCTAAAATCCCTATTCCCATCTACTCTATTCCTACTTTATGGCTCCTATTCATTAAACATTTTGCTGTGCTTTATATTTTACTGCATTTCAGCCACCAAGTTATTGATGCTACTATGATTTCTTCCTGAACTCCCTGGGAAGATGACCTCACCGATGTGTCCCAGAACCTCACTTCTCCAGAGCACTACTTCACTAGGGAAAGATAGGAACAGGCTGGGGGTATGGATTGACCTGTCAACGCCCATGTCTAGTAAAGAAGCAATTTCAGAAGCCAGAGTTGCTACCTTCTGCATCCCATAAAGAATTTTTATTCATACTCTCAGAGGGGTAAAAGTTAGGGGAAAATGACTAGAGGACGCTGAACTTCAATTGCATCAGGACCTGGAAAAAGATGAGGAAAAACAAACAAACGAAAAAGGCACTCAGAAGTAGTAGGTGTGAGTTATAAAGGAAGAGAAGGTAGGACCATAGAAAAAAAAGTTATAGAAATAGTAGTCAACCCATATATGTGATCTTGGGAAAATGAATGCAGTTTCCAATGGAGGTAATGGGAACAAAGAGCTTTGGTGGTGGATAAGGTGTGGAATTATACCCCTTATAATTCTGTAATTCAATATTAAATTACTAATAAAAAATTAAAAAAGAACTCACACTGTTTACTCACATCTTGATCAACAGAACATTTATGAGTGAGAGTAGGAATTAATAACAATATGATTATGGAACACTGGCAAATACTTTAATAGCTCTATACAGATATGAGAACTCATGAACTGATATCAACCTGTACGGATATCCCCAAAACATCATAGTGCTCTACTTCTGGTTGTACTGTATTTGATAGTCTCATCAACAGCCCAAATGAAGATACAAAAGGCAAGCTGACCACATTTGTTTTTGACACAAAGCTGGACATGAAAAACATGCTTAAAGTAAGAATGAGGATTCAAAAAGATTTTAATAGACTGGAACTATGGTCTGATATTGATACAGGATGCAGTGACATCCGGCTTAACAGGAATTCACATAAAAAAAAAGCTGGATATTTTAATTGAGAATAAGCTCAATGTAATCCAAAGGTGTGAGCCAAGAAAGCTAAAGCTTTCTTATCTTGTATTAAAAGAAATGTAGTGTCCAGGAAGTGGAATATAGTTGTACTTCTGATCACTGCTCCTGACAGAGATATTCTGAAGTATTTTTACTCAGTTTTGCTCAGCTGTTATTAAGCATATTGACAAAGTGGGGTATGTTTAGAAGAGACAGAGAAGATTGTGTGTCAGATGAAGAATTGGGATATTTAATACACAAAGTTGGCTAGTGTAATGGCAGATAGACAAATGAAAATAGCAAGTAATTTTAAAAATACTTGAAGGGTTCTTTTGGAGTAGTTGGTTTAATCTAATTTATTCTATTTATTCTAGTGAATAGAATCAGTATTAAAATGAGCCAGAAAGATAAACTTGTGCTCACAGCTTACAAATAATTGGAGTCATGGAAAATGAAATAATCTGACTTGTAATTTTGTTAGCAGTTCACGGGATTTGTTCAGAAAGAATCTTTGACCAATTGTAAATAATTTAGAGGCAATTTTTGTAGCTTCTTTGAAGTTTGTACTAGAAGATTCATTTGAACTTATAAAGTCAGTAACAATTTCAATAACAATTATTACTGTGTTAGGTAATAAGTATTGAGAGAGCCACTAAATTCATATTTAACATAATTATCCTGTCTAATCCTGACAAGAAATTAAGTCTTATTATCCTCTCATATACAATTAAGATGGAACTGTTTGTGACTTACAAATTCTAGAGCTAGCACTCCAACTCAGTGAGCTGTGTTTTCAGAGCTTTTGACTTCAATGTTGCTCCAGAAAACCTCTTTTAATCTATTATTTGATATACTATAACAGCTTGAGAGAACTTGTCTCAAAATTTATTTGTTCAGAGTGAATTCATATTAGGGGGTATTGTGTTGTTACACATGTGAATAATTCAAGGTCAACAGAAGCTCTTTGTGGAAAGCAAATGCCTGCCCAGTGGAATTTCAGGATTGATGTGCTCACTGTTTAAAAAAGCAAATGGCTTAGCTCACATTTTCATTCTTGGATTATTGTAAATGAGCTAGTGCCAGAGTACACAAAAACAGATAGCTTGGTTTCAGATTTTCATTCCTGAATTGGGATTTCAATAAATGTGCCATGTTAGCAGAGGCCTAACAAAGAAGAATGGAAGGAGGAAGAGATGGAAGTTACAATATTTAGTCTTACGTTAGGTGTGTGATTTTCTGCAACTTGTATGTTGATTTTATTTTTCTGTAGACGGTGAACTAGGGAATAGCAGGTCCCCTCTGATACGCTGTTTGGAAAAATATATTTAACTGCAATCTCAAGGTCTGGCACAAAATATAAGACTTTGAAAGAGAGGAAAAGCAATAACAACTTTCTTTAACAAACTGTAGTTCAAATAACTTTGAAACATCAAATCAGAAATAAATTCATGCATTCATTGTTTTTTCTGGGTAACGGATGAACTGAATACAACCACACAGCCAAAGTCTACCTCTCCAGACCCCTATACCATTAGGGAAAGATAGAAACAGACTAGGGGTATAAATTGAACTGCCAATGTCTATGTCCAGCAAAGAAGCAATTATAGAAGCCAGACTTTCCATCTTCTGCACCCCATAAAAGTCTTTTGTCCCCAAAGAGGGATAAAGAATAGGAAGCTTCTAAGGAAGGGGATGGGATGTAAAACTCTGGTGGTGGGAATTGTGTGGAATTGTACTCCTCTTATCCCACAATCTGGTCAATCATTATTAAGTAACTAATACATTTAAAAAATTTAAAAAAGAATAGGGAAGTTTCCAATGGAGGGGGTGTGACATGGAACTCTGGTGGTAGGAACTGTATGGAATTATACCCCTGTTATCTTACAATCTTGTTGATTATTATTAAGTCACTAATAAAAATTTTAAAAAGTTTTAAAAAAAATAAACTAAATATCCAAAACTTTGGAGAAATGGAGAAATAATTTGTATATGAAGCTCTTCTAAAGCTTAAGAAAAGTCTGCTTAGGTGGAAGACTGAACATTTTTGAGCAGGTAAATTTTAAACTAAACCCAAATGATAAAAAAACAAAACAAACAAACAAACAAAAAACTGTTGTGTACAGAGCCTAGGGAAAGAGCACTCTAGAAAGAAAAAAACAACATTCTGAAAGGTCTGGTATCTGAGATGAGTCTAATATATTCTAGGCACACATAGAAGAAAAAGCAGAAGTCCAGAGAAGGGATATTGGTAGTTCAGTCTTGGATACTAGCAGTAGAAATGGAAGCAACTGAGTAAACCTAAGGAATATTTCTAAATTTTAAGTCAGACACCAGAATGTTCTTTAGATAAGCATGCAATATAGTAAGTGTATCAAACTTTCATACAAGTAACTCCAGTTACACTCTTATAAATTTTTTTTTTTTCTTATAATCAAGGCTTTACTCCTCTGAGTCAACTTATTTTTCTTCAGAAAAAAAGGAGAGGAGAGTCCGGCGGTAACTCAGCGGGTTAAGCGCAGGTGGCACGAAACGCAGGGACCGAAATAAGGATCAGGGTTCAGCCTTGGCTCCCCACCTGCAGGGGAGTCACTTCACAGGCAGGGAAGCAGGTCTGTAGGTGTCCATCTTTCTCTCCCTCTCTGTCTTCCCCTCCTCTCTCCATTTCTCTCTGTCCTATCTAACAACGACGACATCAATAGCAACAACAATAACTACAACAACAATAAAAAAAATACAAGGGCAACAAAACAGAAAATAAATAAATATTTTAAAAAAATAAAAAAAAGAAGGGGGGGGGAAGGGAAACACCATGCGCACAAGTGCTGAGGATTGAAAGGGAATCCTCAGGCATTTAAATCCAGTGCTCTCTGATCGCTGAGCTATTTCCCTGGCCACCAGAGTTCCTATTCTAGTTCCCCGTGATCTCAAGAAGTCTAAATATGTGTCAGTTTTTACAAAAAATTTGGAAAGAACAGTTCAATTTTTTAATGACATAGAAGAAAAAAAATGTCTTCAGTCACTGTTAGATAGAAACACTATTCTCAGTCTCTCCTTCCCTCCTTCCTTTCCCTCTCTTTATTCCTTCCTCCCTGCCTGCCTTCCATGGTATGAATTACATGGCCACTTGATGACAAGCTCTGGGCTAAGCATCAGATGTATGCTTGTGAGTACAATAGTCCTGGTTTTTACCGTCTTGAAGTTTCCATTTAAACAGGAGCTATCTACTTCACATTTTTATTTTTTACAAAATGAACGTCCTATACGCTTATGAATGTCAAGTGGTGCTTTAAGCACACTATACATGTGCTATCTTTAAAAAAATTTTTTTTTATTTATTATTTATTTTCCTTTTTGTCGCCCTTGTTTTTTTAAATTGTTGTTGTAGTTATTGTTGTTGTTATTGATGTCATTGTTAGATAGGACAGAGAGTAATGGAGAGAAGAGGGGAAGACAGGGAGAAAGATAGACACTTGCAGACCTGCTTTACACCTGTGAAGCGACTCCCCTGCAGGTGGGGAGCCGAGGGCTCAAACCCGGATCCTTATGAGGGTCCTTGCGCTTCGCGCCACGTGCGCTTAACCCCTTGCCCTACTGCCCGACCCCTACATGTACTATCTTAATGAATCCTTAATTAAAACACTTCTCAACCCTATTAGTTCTATTAGTGAGGAAGTAAAAATGCCAGGAAGTTAGTGGCCCTAATGAAGCGTCAGATCTGTGGCTGTCACTCAGATATGTGAAATCCTGATTTTTTACTTAGTTGCAATGCTTTGTGTTATCTCTAATTCTGTTAGTTTCTTACTGAAGCGGCTATTTTTTAATTTTATTATTTATTTTCCCTTTTGTTGCCCTGTTGTTTTGTTGTTGTAGTTATTATTATTGTTGTTATTGATGTTGTTGTTGGATAGGACAGAGAGAAATGGAGAGAGGAGGGGAAGACAGAGAGGGGGAGAGAAAGACAGACACCTGCAGACCTGCTTCACCACCTGTGAAGCATCGCCCCTGCAGGTGGGGAGCCGGGGCTCGAACCGGGATCCTTGAGCTTTGCGTCACGTGCACTTAACCCGCTGCGCTACTGCCTGACCCCCTGAAGTGGCTATTTTTAAAAATTAGTTACCAAATAACACAAAAATAAAATTAGCAAAGAACGATGTGCTTAAGTGGTCAGACGATGTTGAAGTGATTGATTGCAAGTGTGATCATGTACAAGAGCCTAGGATCAAGGCCTAAGTCCTCACCTCCAGGAACTGAAGCCTCACTAGCAATGAAGCTCTGCTTCAGGCGTCTTTCTCTCTCCTCTGTCCCATATTAAAAAAAAAAAAAAAAAGGAAAAATGGCCATTAGAAGTGGTGATTTCCTATGCAGGCACCGAGACGCAAAGATAACCTTGTTGGTAATAAAAATAAAGTGCTTTAGCACCACCCGTTTTTGCTACATCTGACCCTGTAGTTTCCTAATTACTTGAGGAAAAATTCATACTTCCCCTTCACAGGTTGCTCTGTTAGATCCATGTATTAGATATTCAAGAAAGATTATGAAGTGGAGAATATGAGGGAAAATATATGTATCTCTATATAACTGATGAGTTTACCTCTAGCTGGTAAAATCACTTCAGATAAAATATTTTCATTTTCATTTATTAATGGCATCTGCTGAAATGCAGATTGGTGACGTTATAGATTTTACTAATGAACAATGAACTCTATTTGAGATCTATAGTTTAATCTCATGAAGAAAAATGTTTCTAGAATTGTAATAATGCATATTATTATTACATGCTTACTTTTTTGTGGGGGGTAGAAACTGGTCTTCCATGTGTATGATTTCATCATTTCTGGATATTTTTTTCATTTCTCTAGAAAGGCAGGGACAGACAGACAAAGAGATAGGAGGAATCATAGTACCAAGATTTTTTCTATTTTCTTTCTTTTTTTTAATGTTTTTTTAAAAATATTTATTTTATTTATTTATTTCCTTTTGTTGCCCTTGTTGTTTTATTGTTGTAGTTATTATTGTTGTTGTCATTGTTGGATAGGACAGAGAGAAATGGAGAGAGGAGGAGAGAAAGCTAGACACCTGCAGACCTGCTTCATCGCTTGTGAAGTAACTCCCCTGCAGGTGGGGAGCCGGGGTTCGAACCGAGATCCTTATGCCGGTCCTTGTGCTTTGCGCCACCTGCGCTTAACCCGCTGCGCTACAGCCTGACTCCCGATTTTTTCTATTTTCATATCACCTCCCATTTGGTGCTGGGTTCAAACCTTGGATGTGTGTGTGGCATGCAAACATCTCAGCTGAAGAGCTCTATCTCTGGCTCCTCTAATTCCATTCCATTCCCCATGAAGAAATTATAGTCATCTAAAAATCAGATCACATTCCCCACCAGCACTGGCACCAGCACCAGCACCAGCACCAGCACCAGCACCAGCACTCTCCAACAACCAGCCACTGCGCCAAAGACCAACACTTTACTCTGACCTATGCCATCCTGTATAAGTACCGCGTGCTAACTGATTGTGCCACTGGAGCTCCAACCTATGCCATCCTATGTCACATGACCTCTATCATCTTTTCTAAGATCACCTTGGTACATTCTCTCTGGACTACTACCTTTTAGACATACAGTATTCATTTTCCTCTATCTGAAATGTTCTTTTTCAGTTCTCCTAGTGGTTAATACTTTCCTTTCTCTCTCAAAACAGAGCTCTCTCTCTTATGTTTGTCACCACATTACTGAGGGTACTCAGTACCTGCACAATGACTCTATTGCTTCCAGTAGTCATTTTTCTCTTTATTTTTCTGCTAGAGACGGAGAAAAATAGAGGAGGACGGAGAGAGGGGAGGAGAGGGAGAAAGATGCCCCCAGCACTGTTCCACCTCTCCTGAAGCTTCCCATCTGTAGGTGGTGACCTGGCTCTTGAACATGGGCCCTCACACATGGTAATGTTTGTCATATACATGGTACCACCTGATCCCTAACTAATTAGTACTTCTTTCTTTCTTTCTTTCTTTCTTTATTATTATTTTTTTCCCTCCAGGGTTATTGCTGGGCTCGGTGCCTGCACCATGAATCCACTGCTCCTGGAGGCCATTTTTCCCCCTTTTGTTGCCCTGTTGTTGTAGCCTCGTTGTGGTTATTATTATTGCCATTGTTGATGTTGTTCGTTGTTGGATAGGACAGAGAGAAATGGAGAGAGGAGGGGAAGACAGAGAGGGGGAGAGAAAGACAGACACCTGCAGACCTGCTTCACTGCTTGTGAAGCGACTCCCCTGCAGGTGGGGAGCCAGGGCTCCAACCGGGATCCTTACGCCGGTCCTTGCATTTTGCGCCATGTGCTCTTAACCCACTGCGCCACTGCCCGACCTCCTAATTAGTACTTCTTAAGATTAATATTTTTTCTTACCAGAGCACTGATCAGCTCTGGCTTATGGTGGTGCTGGGGATTGCATCTCAAAATCTCAGGCATGGAAGTCAGTTTGCATAACAATTATGTTGTTTCCTTAGCCCTCTATGCTTTCATTTTCTCTCTGCTTTCCTTTGAATACTCTTCCATTCTAGATCTCAAATTGTATTATAGGGCCATTGTCATCAAAACTGCTTGGTACTGGAACATGAACAGACACACTGACCAGTGGAATAGAATTGAGAGCCTAGAAGTAAGCCACCACACCTATGGACATCTAATCTTTAACAAAGGTGCCCAGACTATTAAATGGGGAATGCAGAGTCTCTTCAACAAATGGTGTTGGAAAAAATGGGTTGAAATATGCAGAAGAATGAAACTGAATTTCACTATATTTCACCAAATGCAAAAGTAAATTCCAAGTGGATCAAGGATTTAGATGTTAGACCACAAACAATCAGATACTTAGAGGAAAATATTGGCAGAACTCTTTTCTGCATAAATTTTAAAGACATCTTCAATGAAACGAACCCAAATACAAAGAAGACTAAGGCAAGCATAAACCTATGGGACTACATCAAATTAAAAAGCTTCTGCACAGCTAAAGAAACTACTACCCAAACCAAGAGACCCCTCACAGAATGGGAGAAGATTTTTACATGCCATACATCAGACAAGAGGCTAATAACCAGAATATATAAAGAACTTGCAAATCTCAACAACAAGAAAACAAATAACCCCATCCAAACATGGGGGAGAACATGGACAGACTATTCACCACAGAAGAGATCCAAAGGGCTGAGAAACACATGGAAAAATGCTCCAAGTCTCTGATTGTCAGAGAAATGCAAATAAAGACAACAACAAGATACCACTTCACTCCTGTGAGAATGTCTCACATCAGAAAAGGTAACAGCAGCAAATGCTGGAGAGGGTGTGGGGTCAACCCTCCTACACTGCTGGCAGGAATGTAAATTGGTCCAACCTCTGTGGAGAACAGTCTGGAGAACTCTCAGAAGGCTAGAAATGGACCTACCCTATGATTCTGCAATTCCTCTCCTGGGGATATATCCTAAGGAACCCAACACACCCATCCAAAAAGATTTGTGTCCACATATGTTCTTGGCAGTACAACTTGTAATAGCCAAAACCTGGAAGCAACCCAGGTGTCCAAGAGCAGATGAGTGGCTGAGCAAGTTGTGGTATATATACACAATGGAATACTACTCAACTATAAAAAATGGTGACTTCACCGTTTTCAGCTGATGTTGGATGGAATTTGAAAAATTTATATTAAGTGAAATATGTCAGAAACAGATGAATATGGGATGATATCAGTCTCAGGCAGAATTTAAAAACAAGGTCAGAAAAGAAAACACAAGTAGAACCTGAACTGGAATTGGTGTATTGCACCAAAGTAAAAGACTCTGGGGCGGGTGGGTGGGGAGAATACAGATCCAAGAAGTATGACAGAGGACCTAGTGGGGGGTTGTATTGTTATATGGAAAACTGGTAAATGTTATGCATGTACAAACTATTGCATTTACTGTTGAAATGTAACACATTAATTCCCCAATAAAGAAATTAAAAAAAATACTCTTCCATAACTGCCATATCTTATAATTCCTCTTTCCCAGTCTCTCCAGTGAATTATTTCCTATAAAACACAGTGGAAGTTACTCATCTGCATTCTTCAGGAGTATTTTTAAAATTTATTGTATTAGAATATAATTCTTTTTTTAAAGATTCTGTTTTTCTTTTTTTTAACCTGTTTTTTTATTTTTATTTATTTATTTGTTTCCTTTTGTTGCCCTTGTTGCTTTATTGTTGTAGTTATTATTATTGTTGTTCTTATTGTTGGATAGTACAGAGAGAAATGGAGAGGGGAGGGGAAGACAGAGGTGGGGGAGAGAAAGAGTGACACCTGCAGACCTGCTTCACCGCCTGTGAGGCAACTCCCCTGCAGGTGGGGAGCCGGGGGCTCAAACCAGTCACCTTATGCTGGTCCTTGCACTTTGCACCACGTGCGCTTAACCCACTGTGCTACCGCCTGATTCCCTAGAATATATTTCTATTTTGCTTTAATTGGACTAATAAGTCAAATGTGCTCATAAGGACTACTGCAGTAATAGATACTATGATTATGACAGTGATACTATGTGTCACAGGCTAGAGAACATGGTTGAATCAATCATTGAATAAAATAAAACATCTTTGCACTGTTGTGACCTAAGATTTAAACTATGAAAGTTAAATAAAAAAATACAGTGACCAAGACTTCCAAAGGTGGGGCTACGAGCAGCAGCAGATCTGTTTTTCTCCTCTCCTCTCCTCTCCTCTCCTCTCCTCTCCTCTCCTCTCCTCTCCCCTCCCCTCCCCTCCCCTCCTTTCCCCTCCCCTCCCCTCCCCTCCCCTCCTTTCCCCTCCCCTCCCCTCCCCTCCTTTCCCCTCCCCTCCCCTCCCTTCCCCTCCCCTCTCCTCTCCTCTCCTCTCCTCTTCCGGATCAACTAGGAATACCAAAGGAGACCACCTGGGACCAAAACAAGACAGGACTAGAACTATAGGAACCCACCAAATCACCAGTGAGTGCAAACATCCGTGGCTGTTGACAGAGAGGAGCCTAGGGAGAGACTAAGTGGCTGGTAACAGTCCGGCAGTTTATCAGTTGAGACACCACCTCCAGTCTGTTCCACTAACAAGGTGACAGCTGAAGGGAGGAGAGGACTCCCCGGAGACTCACCAAGTGCAACTCTGAGTCTCCATTGCTACTGCCCTCAGAATCTGGAGCAGTGGCAGGGAGGGACACTGAGGGACAAAGATCTAACCAGGAAACTTAAGAGAAGACATATACCTCTGTGGCATAGCTGTGGGGCTGTGAAAGTCTCTTTGCATAACCACAAGACTATCTCTGCCACATCCTGCCTTATCTCTTGGTCAGGAATCAGTGATTAAGCTAAGAAGCCTACTTATAGTTTAGAAGCCCTCAGGCTCCCATAGCCTACATAGAAGAAAAAAAAAAGGGGGGCTTTTAAATCACTGAGCTCCAACTCAGGGATTAAAATACTATTGAAACAACTGTTAACTTTCACCACTGTGAACCCTTTAATTACCTTACTTAGACACAAGTCAATCCAGGAAATAGTGATCAGTAATTTGAAAAGTACTAAGAGAGGGAACTCATAACATAATATATAAAATGGTTAAACCAACAAGAAGAAATATTGGAGAAATGAACCAGGACAACAGTCCAGCTAAAAGCCCCCTAAAGGGTGAAGCACAAAATAATGAGTTCAACATCCAAACATTAGCTAAGGAAATAATCACAGGAGTGAGTAAAGAGTTTGAAAGAATTGTAATCAGAAATACTGGAACAACAAATGAGACTCTGGAAGAAAACACTAACTATCTCAAGGTTATTAGAGAGCTGAAAGCTGAAATAGCTGAGCTAAGAACACAACTAGCTGAAAAAGCTAAAACAGTATCAGAACAGTGTAACAAAATAGATGAACTCCAGAAAACAGTAGAGGGCAGAGAGAATAGAATCAATGAGACTGAAGACAGAATTAGCAAGATCGAGGACAAATTAGAGACAACTAAAAAAGAAGTAAGAGATCTCAAAAAGAGATTAAGAGATGCTGAAAACAACAACAGAGACCTATGGGATGACTTCAAAAGAAACAATTTACACATTATAGGCTTACCAGAGGAAGACAGCATTCGTCAGACCATAATAGCTGAAAACTTCTCTAGTCTAGACAACATCACAGACATAAAGATTCAAGAAGCCCAGAGGGTCCCAAACAGAATTAACCCAGACATAAAGACACCAAGATACATCATATTTAGAATGGAAAGGAATAAGGATAAAGAAAGGATTCTGAAGGCTGAAAGAGAAAAACAAGGAGTCACCTACAGAGGGAAATCCACAAGATTAGTATCAGACTTCTCCATACAAACACTACAGGCCAGAAGAGAATGGCAAGATATCTGTCAAGTACTCAATGAGAAGGGCTTTTAACCAAGAATGCTGTATCCTGCTAGACTGTCATTCAGACTAGATGGAGGCAGAAAAACCTTCTCAGACAAGCAACAGTTGAAGGAATCAACTATCACCAAACCTGCCTTGAAGGAAGTTCTGAACGGTCTTCTATAAACAGTCAGACTATCATAAATAGGACATATATCAGAACACTTTAAAACTCTATAAGAATGGCATTAAAATATCTTCAATCTTTGATATCAATAAATGTCAGTGGCCTGAATTCACCTATTAAAAGACACAGAGTAGGAAGATGGATCAGAAAATACAACCTAACAATATGCTGTCTACAGGAAACCCACCTAACTCAACAAGACAAAGACTTAAAGTGAAAGGATGGAAAACTATCATACAAGCCAATGACCCACAAAAAAGGGCAGGGACAGTTATTCTCATATCTGACACGATAGACTTTAAAATAGATAAGATCAAAAAAGATAGGAATGGAAACTACTTAATGATCAGAGGATCAGTCAATCAAGAGGACTTAACAATTATTAACATCTATACACCCAATGAGAAGCCATCTAAATACATCAAACTTCTACTGAAAGAGCTACAGCAATATATTAACAGCAACACAGTCATAGTAGGGGACTTCAACACCCCACTCTCTCAATTTGACAGATAATCCAGTCAGAAAATCAATAAAGACATAAGGGAGCTAAATGAAGAGATAGATAAACTAGAACTATTGGACATTTTCAGAGTCATTCATCCCAAGAAACTGGAATACACATTTTACTCAAGTCCACATGAGTCATTCTCAAGGATAGACCATATGTTAGGCCACAAAGACAACATCAGCAAATTCAAGAGCATTGAAATCATCCCAAGCATCTTCTCAGACCACAGTGGAACTAAACTAACACTTAACAATCAACAAAAGATTAGTAGCAGTCCCAAAGTGTGGAAGCTCAACAGTACACTTCTTAACAACCTCTGGATCAAAGAGGAAATAAAGGAAGAAATCAAAATGTTTTGAGACTCCAATGAAAATGAAGACACAAGCTATCAAAATATTTGGGACACAGCTAAGGCAGTACCGAGAGGGAATTTCATAGCTATACAAGCACACATTAGGAAACAAGAAAAAGCACAAATAAGACTGCACATCTTAAAGACCTAGAAGAAGAAGAACAAAGGAACCGTAAAGCAAGCAGAAGGACAGAAATCACTAAAGTTAGGGCAGAAATAAATAACATTGAGAATAAGAAAACCATACAAAAGATCAACGAAGGTAAATGTTGGTTCTTCGAAAGAGTAAACAAAATCAACAAACCTTTAGCCAGACTCACAAAACAAAGAAGGGAGAAGACCCAAATAAATCCGATACTAAATGAAAGAGGAGATATCACAACAGACACCGCAGAAATTCAGCATATCATGTGAGGCTTTTATGAACAACTATATGCCACCAAGCTAGAGAACCTGGAAGAAACGGACAATTTCCTAGATACCTACCAACTTCCAAAACTAAGTAAAGAGGAAATGGATAACATGAGCAGGCCCATCACAGCTAATGAAATTGAAACAGTTATCAAAAATCTCCCCAAAAATAAAAGTCCTGCACCAGATGGTTTTACAAATGAATTCTACAAAACCTTCAAAGAAGAACTAATACCTCTACTTTTAAAAGTCTTCCAGAAGTTTGAAGGCACTGAAATACTCCCTGCCAGCTTCTGTGAAGCCAACATCACTCTGATACCAAAAGCAGATAGGGACACAACTAATCAAGAAAACTACAGACCAATATTTCTGATGAACATAGATGCTAAAATACTGAACAAAATTCTAGCCAACTGGATACAGCAGTATATTAAAAAGATTGTTCATCATGACCAAGTAGGGTTTATCCCAGGCATGCAAGGTTGGTTTAATATACGTAAATCAATCAATGTGATCCACCACATCAACAAAAGCAAGACCAAAAACCACATGGTCATATCAATAGATGCAGAGAAAGCCTTTGACAAACACAAGATCCCTTTATGATCAAAACACTACAAAAAATCGGAATAGATGGAAAATTCCTGAAGATAGTGGAGTCTATATATAGCAAATCTACAGCCAACATCATACTCAATGGTGAAAAACTGGAAGCATTTCTCCTCAGATCAGGTACTAGACAGGGCTGCCCACTATCACCATTACTATTCAACATGGTGTTGGAATTTCTTGCCATAGCAATCAGGCAGGAGCAAGGAATTAAAGGGATACAGATTGGAAGAGAAGAAGTCAGACTCTCCCTATTTGCAGATGACATGATAGTATACACAGAAAAACCTAAGGAATCCAGCAAGAAGCTTTTGGAAATCATCAGGCAATACAGTAAGGTGTCAGGCTACAAAATTAACATTCAAAAGTCAGTGGTATTCCTCTATGCAAACACTAAGCTAGAAGAAATTGAAATCCAGAAATCAGTTCCTTTTACTATAGCAACTAAAACAATAAAATATCTATGAGTAAACCTAACGAAAGAAGTGAAAGACTTGTATACTGAAAATTATGAGTCACTACTTAAGGAAACTGAAAAAGACACAAAGAAGTGGAAAGATATTCCATGTTCATGGGCTGGTAGAATTAACATCATTAAAATGAATATACTACCCAGAGCCATCTACAAATTTAATGCTATCCCCATCAAGATCCCAAGCACATTTTTTAGGAGAATAGAACAAATGCTACAAATGTTTATCTGGAACCAGAAAAGACCTAGAACTGCCAAAACAATCTTGAGAAAAAAGAACAGAACCGGAGGCATCACACTGCCAGATCTCAAACTATATTATAGGGCCATTGTCATCAAAACTGCTTGGTACTGGAACATGAACAGACACACTGACCAGTGGAATAGAATTGAGAGCCCAGAAGTGAGCCCCCACACCTATGGACATCTAATCTTTGACAAAGGGGCCCAGACTATTAAACAGGGAAAGCAGAGTCTCTTCAACAAATGGTGTTGGAAAAAATGGGTTGAAACATTCAGAAGAATGAAACTGAACCACTGTATTTCATGTGAAATACAGTACTTGGATATTAGACCACAAACTCTCAGATACTTAGAGGAAAATATTGGCAGAACTCTTTTCTGCATAAATTTTAAAGGCATCTTCAATGAAACGAGTCCAATTACAAAGAAGACTAAGGCAAGTATAAACCTATGGGACTACATCAAATTAAAAAGCTTCTTCACAGCAAAAGAAGCCACTACCCAAACCAAGAGACCCCTCACAGAATGGGAGAAGATCTTTACAAGCCATACATCAGACAAGAGTTTAATAACCAACATATATAAAGAGCTTGCCAAACTCAACAACAAGACAACAAATAACCCCATCCAAACATGGGGGAGGACATGGACATTCACCACAGGAGAGATCCAAAAGGCCGAGAAACACATGAAAAAATGCTCCAATTCTCTGATTGTCAGAGAAATGCAAATAAAGACAACAACAAGATACCACTTCACTCCTGTGAGAATGCCATACATCAGAAAAGGTAACAGCAGCAAATACTGGAGAGGGTGTGGGGTCAAAGGAACCCTCCTGCACTGCTAGTGGGAATGTAAATTGGTCCAACCTCTGTGGAGAACAGTCTGGAGAACTCTCAGAAGGCTAGAAATGGACCTACCCTATGATTCTGCAATTCCTCTCCTGGGGATATATCCCAAGGAACCCAACACACCCATCCAAAAAGATCTGTGTACACATATGTTCTTGGCAGCACAATTTGTAATAACCGAAACTTGGAAGCAACCCAGGTGTCCAAGAGCAGATAAGTGGCTGAGCAAGTTGTGGTATATATACACAACGGAATACTACTCAGCTGTAAAAAATGGTGACTTCACCATTTTCAGCCGATCTTGGTTGGACCTTGAAAAAATCATGTTGAGTGAAATAAGTCAGAAACAGAAGGATTAATATGGGATGATATCAGTCTCAGGCAGAAGTTGATAAACAAGATCAGAAAAGAAAACACAAGTAGAACCTGAACTGGAATTGGCATATTGCACCCAAGTAAAAGACTCTGGGGAGGCTTAGTGGGGAGAATACAGGTCCAAGAAGGATTCAGAGGACCTAGTGGGGGTTGTATTGTTATATGGGAAACTGGGGAATGTTATGCATGTACAAACTATTGTACTTACTGCTGAATGTAAAACATTAATTCCCCAATAATAAAAAAAAATTAAAAAAGAGAAAATTACAGTGACCAAAAACATTTCTAACCATCGATTGACAAACATACTGGAAAATGCGAACATAGAATTTGTACTAAGATTTGTGACCTGTCACTTGTCTACATTTGCAGTGAATTCTGAAGATGCACACTCTTTTCAAAGTAAATTAAATTCATAAAATAAACTTTTAATGATTTTTTTTTTGTTCAGTCAGTAATAACACTTTTAGTACTTTTTCTGGATTTTTAAATTATTCTGTCCTTGCTTGAAAAACAATAGTCTTTCACAGAACTAGTAGTAACTCTTTCTATTATATAACTCACTGCCAAAGAGAAGATCTTTATTTTATTAAATAATGTAACTTTCAAAATAGTGTGGGAGGGCAGGGTGGATGGAGTGAAGTGTAAGGACAGATGTAAGGATCCTGGTTCGAGCCCTGGGCTCTCCACCTGTAGGGGGGTCGCTTCACAAGCGATGAAGCAGGTATTCAAGTGTCTTTCTCTCCCCCACTCTGTCTTACCCTCCTCTCTCAATTTCTTTCTGTCCTATCCAACAATAATAATGTCAATAGTTGCAATAACAATAATAACAACAAGGGTAACAGAAATGGGAAAAAAAAATGGCCTCCAGGAGCAGTGGATTCGTAGTGCAGGCACCCGGCCCCAGCAATAACCCTGGAGGCAATAAATTAATAAATTAATTAAATAAATAACAGTGTGGATTTTAGGAACATAATACTTCAACAATGTGCAAGTGTCAAAAAATGATTATTCCTAAATCAAAGCCGGTAGATTCATTTTCTTTTTTAATTTACTGTTGAACTTATGCTACATTTAATTGTGATCTGGAGAGGGTGTGTGCATACCAGACTGCTCTGCTGCCATTCATTTCTATTACCACTCAGCCTGAAGCAAATGATATTTCTGGTTGCAACTGGAGTACTGAAGCTTGGACAACAATGCCCGCTGTTCATTCTCTTCAAGTTGGCGTCTTAAGTCAAAGTTGAAAAAGATGTGACTGTTGTTTTCGCCGGGCTATGTTGTTTTCGCCGGGCTGGCTTCACGGGTGGGTAACAGATGACCAGGGACTCATGGTTGAGCTGTAGGCAGTATCTCTTTATTCATGTAGGACGCAGCACAATCTAAGACGAGCTAAGTTAAACTCAAAGTACAGTACCGTAAAACTCACAATGCTGTCTTTATATATACTTGCCAAGTAAGGTGGAAACAGGATGTGACATAGAGAGGGTGGAGAGAAAAGTGACTGGTGAAAATCAGAGTGTGACAAAGAGGGGGCAGATTAGGCGAGAATCCTATCACTGAACCACAAATGCCCTGGAGGGAGGGTGGAACTTGTTAACAGTGGTTATGTAAATAGAATGAAGTGGTTATGTAAATAGAATAGTGTTAAGCAGGGGGGATTTAAACCAAATGAAACAGAAGGGGTCTCATGCATACCAACATGTGACCATTTGTTCCTCCCAGGTTCAGTTTTGATCCTTGTGTGGAAAAACAAAAACAAACAGAACCTTAGAAAAATAATTGTGACTTTGAATACAATGATTGCCAAAGAAAGACTAGCTCTGTTTATTTTGAAGGAGCCACGCGCATCAGGCTGGCTGTGAGCAAGGTATTCATGTGTGTGCTTCTGCCCAAGAGACAGTAAGTCTCATCCACCTTATTAGAATGGTGATTTCTCTGTGTGAACTGTTTGTATCTTCTACACTCTCCTTGGCACTTTCTGAAAAGACAAATATCTGTAAGTTCAGCAATAAACAATCACTACTGTTTGTGAAACTGAAAAGCAAAAACTTTGTCAGAATTGATACCCTTGAAGATTCTAGCACTGATCGTACAAAGGGATAAGGTGTCCTAAGGGTTATGTCAGTAAAACATAGGCATTTAATGAGGGATTATCTGAGGAGGCAGCAGGATAGATTTCAACAATACATTCTGGTTTATGGCTTTATTCCCATCAGGCTTATTGTTTTCTCACTAGATCTTCTCTGTCCTTTTATGTGTCACATCTAGACTGAAATGTTTTTGGCCTTGAACTATTGCAATAAATACTTTCCAATTCTTCCATTTTGTTAACATACATAAATATTAACTAACAATGATTGGGTCCTCAGGTCAGCAGTGATATTTGAAATGTTTTCATTTCCCTAAGATAGATGCTTTGACATCTTTCACCCAAAAGTGCATTCCAGTTCACTTTATTTTTTAATGAAAAAATTTTTCCTTTATTGGGTGATTAATGTTTTAAAGTTGCCAGTAAATAAAATAGTTTGTACATGCATAACATTTCTCAGTTTTCCACATAACAATACAACCCCCACTAGGTCCTCTGTCATCCTTTTCCAGTTCACTTTTACACATCATACAGATACTTTTGTCTTCAATTAGGTTTTCAGTAGGACATTTTGAAAATTAAAACAATAAAATCTAACTCTGGTTTCTACCAGTATTGTGTTCCAAGGCTAAAATACTTTGGATCTTACAAATAATTTACCTACAGTGGAATGCTATAAAATCTTTTTAATTCACATGAAACTTTCAATGTAAGAAGAAAAATATTCTTACTATACTTATTTCTAATATAGAATTATAATATATGAGACCTGTATTCTAGATATACTCTGGTAATGTGTGCACTCAATTGCGTGTGCCATCACCTGATCCCATCCAAATACACACTGAGTTGGCTCTAAGAATGCATTCAGTCATGTCATAATTGTTTCAGATATCAATATTTATACTAAACTCTTTTTAATGCCTTTACTTGCATAAGGCCCTATATGATTAGTTGTTTATATTGCACATTCCTTTATAAGGTTCCAGTAGGGGAAGAGTACATCTTTTTCTTGGGTAGATGTTAAGTTAGCATGTCTGAGAATATACTAAGTTTTTAAACAAACACTTCTTTGTTAAACAAGGTAGGTAGTTAGATACTAGAGCACATAAAATAATAGGTCTGTGTAGCTATTAGGAATTTCACCTTCCTGATTTCATATTTCATGTAAATGAGTAATTGTTATAAATCACCTTGAAAACTGCTGTTTACCATATTGGTCTATAATTATATATTTCTTTGTAGTGATAAGTGTGAGATAAAAAGACACTTTGGTTTGAGAAAATTTGCCTGTGATTCCATAACAATTTAAATTTTTTTAAATACCAAAGGACCAGTATAATCTGAGTTACCTGTGGAGATGATGTAAGTATGAATATTTTGAGTTCTTCAAAAATTTTATTTCCTTGTTTAATAGAAAACTAGAATAGAGAAGCAACCAGTGGCACACCTATATACAAGATACTGGGTACTATACAGCAAACCCTAACAAAAGGTCTTTTCAAAGTTAACCCAATTACCAAATAATGTGATGATGATATTAACTATCCATTATCTTTTTGAACCCTAAGACAGCAGAACCTCACATCTCCACTATAGAGCCTACATTTCTCCCAGTCCTGGAACCTTAGGATAGGGCCCACTTTTCCACGTGCCTCTCCCAATCCATATCAAATAATATTCCATCAGCCGATCGCAACCTAATCAACGCAATGATTGCCACCTCAACATGCTTCACTTCAGACTGTGTCCAGAGACTTCAGGTGTGGAATGACAAACCTTCAGCTTCATTACTCGGGTGAGACCTTTCCTTTCATAGTATTCTCTAATTCCATCCCAGGTGGTTCACTTTCTAACAAAGTCCCAAAACCTAGATATACACCAGGTTCTGTGAGAGAGAGAGAGCATATGTTCACACGTATCCATAAACTAATGCAAAATATATACCTGAAAGCAGAAGTACACTAGAGTTTGCAGTGAGTACCCCCCCCCCAACACTTCCTCCTCCACTATTCCAACCTTTGGGTCCATGATTGCTCAACAATTTGTTTGGCTTTGTATGTTAATTCTCTTTTCAGCTACCAGGTTCCAGATGCCATCAGGATGCTGGCCAGGCTTCCCTGGACTGATGATCCCACTAATGTGTCTTGGAGCTCTGCTTCCCCAGAGACCCACCCTAATATGGAAAGAGAGAGGCAGACTGGGAGTATGGACAGACCAGTCAACGCCCATGTTCAGCGGGGAAGCAATTACAGAAGCCAGACCTTCCACCTTCTGCAACCCACAACAACCCTGGGTCCATGCTCTCAGAGGGATAGAGAATGGGAAAGCTATCAGGGGAGGGGATGGGATATGGAGATTGGGTGGTGGGAATTGTGTGGAGTTGTACCCCTCCTACCCTATGGTTTTGTTAATTTAGCCTTTCTTAAATAAAAAATAAATAAAAAAGAAAATTAGAATAGAAATTTAGTAAAACAAAATAGTAAATGCTTCTTTATTGTAATTATTTAAAGTGGACATCATAATTTTGTCATAATTTTTTTCAATTCCTGCATAAATGTTCCTAGATCTTTAAGTATTTTTTCAAAAATTGTGAAAGTAGTGATATATTATACAAGTTATTATTTTTCTGGTACTTGTAAATGTACTGCTTTTCTTTGAGCTAGTAACCTAGTGAAGTCTGAAAAGTTACTTGAATGTCTCAGAAGTGATCCAGAGAAGTAATGCTTCATGGAAACTCAAATATAGAACTGTGATTATCCTAGTTCCTCTGGTCCTGAGGTTGGTCCATAAGATTTCTCCAATAGGGAAAGCAAAGAGAGAAGTAAAGGGAAGTAAAATAATGTACATGGCAATCTGGAACTAGTTCCCACCCCAATGCGAGAAAAAGAGAGAGAGAGAGAGAGAGAGAGAGAGAGAGAGAGAGAGAGAAAGGGAGAGAGAAAAGAAAAAGAAACAAAAAGAAAATCAATACAACTGTTAATAGTGATTTGGCCTTGACTTAGAATAGCAGTAGGAAAGAAAGGCATGTTTACTAGAGAATTAAACTTAAAGAAGAATGTATGCCTTTTATGTATGAAATCTTGCATTAACATCTACTATATAGGCTATACAACTGGTAATGTAAACAATTTCATTTTACCAGGTATAGGAGATAGGAAGAGCAATAGAGCCAAAGAGAGTAGAGTGTGAACAAAGAGCTAGACAGGAGCAAAATGTATTTTATGATAAGTATCTGTATCTACAGCAGAGGGTGAGTGAATTTGGAAAGAAAGTCTGGGATAGTTCTGAAACGTAGGTAGGGTAGACTTCCAAACAACACTGGCTGCCATTTAGAGGAGTTGTGGGAATTCTATTATTTTTAGTTTTTACCACAGTACTTAGAGCTTTAGTTACTTTTATCATATTAGGTTAATCCATTGTACATAATAGGTCATATACAGTTTAAGAACATTTACTTCAGCTCACATGGTGAAAGGTTCAACTGGAAATTAGATGGAACAACTCAAGGAAAGTTTAAGGAAAGGCTGAATGCACTGAGTATCATTTTTTTCTTAGACTGCAGAATGTATCCTTCAGTTCAGTGATGGCTGCAGGTTAACACTTGTTTTGAGACATGACAGAAGTCACTGTTTATGACTAATAAGGAACAAGGGTTATTTAGGGCAGCTGATTATAGAGACAATTAGATCCGATGAATAGGACCAGGAAAGTCTACTAACATTGCTGAACGTCATCTATATTGGCCTACACTATGATAGAGTTTTACTAAATTGGCTCATTTAAGCCTGGAAAGAACCCTATCAAGCAGGAATTATGATGTGCCTAAAGACTAAAGAAAAAAATTTGGCAAATGTTCACCAAAATGCTATGGAAATATAAAGACAAGGCAAAAAAGCATTGGTTAGTTTTACAAGTATATACTACCGGTAAGTTATTGAAAACTAGACTTGGTAACATACATTTGATCCTAAGAGATGCTGTTTTTGTATTTTAAAAGAAGGATCTGTGGGTGGGGGTAGATAGCATAATGGTTATGCGAAGAGACTCTCATGTCTGAGGCTCCAAAGTCCCAGGTTCAATCTCCCGCATCACTATAAACCAGATGGCATGTCTTACTTCATACATTTGCAGGAGTCCTTGTCTTGAATTCATGCTTCTGTTTTCAGCTAAAGTGATGGTCTCAAATAGGCACATTCTATTGAGGGACAACAGTTGGATAAGATCTCAGGCTAGTCTTCTACAAATCTGCCAAGAACAGGAGTCAAAATTTAAGATTTGATCCAACTGACTCAGCTGTCACTGATGACAAGCTTAGGAACTGGACCTATCATGTTCTTATATAAATATGGTGATTAAAGTCTCTAGCCAACATTTTTTTTGGGGGGAATATAAGGAGAAAGATAAAAGATATCAATGAGGGTTAAATAGATTAATTCAAGATTTTAATTTTTATTAGCCATTTTTACATTTCCATTCCAAAACTTGTTTCATGAAAGTCAAACTTTAGTAAATATATGTATATACACATATATATGCCTCTATAACATATAAAGTATTTATGCAAAAGTTTGCAATGATTTCAAATGTTAATTTATGTTTTGATCTTAAGGTGAAAAAGCAGGCAATTCTTCCCCTTCCCCCTATTTTTTCTTGTCTACTAGAATCACCAAATGGTATCACCTTGCAGATTTGTTTTACATATATTATGCAGTATTCTGTAAAATAAGATTCCAAATCTAGAGTAGACATATGTTTAAATGTTAATATCTTTTATCTTACAAGTTTGTAATTTAAATACAACCTTGCTGAAACTAAGATTCAGACACACCCAATAACTGGTCCACCTCAAATTTCTTGCTAAATTGCTCTGTTATTCTTTTCATCTCAGCCCTACCTCCTCACACAAATTTCTCTCACCAACCATACTTTTACTTTTTATCGACTAAATCACACAAACTTCTCAACTTCTCAACATTTCAGAAATAGTGCTGGCAGATAAACTGCCAACATACTAGAAGGCAGTTTATCATTAATCATGAGTTGGAATAAGAATAGTTTTATTAGTAAAACAATTTTGCATTCAACAAGTAACAAAAATCACCTCCATTAGCCACAAACAACAGAACTTAACTCTCACAGTAAAGCAGAAAGTTGTTTCAAGCTTCTCAACTCAGCACACTTTTAATTTAACACTGATATGTTTGTGTTCAAAGGCTAAGTGCATTTGTTTTGATGTCTGCTTGGATTTTCCAAACTATCTCAGTCCTTGATTCCACACTGTTATTGTGTGGATCAAATAATCCCTGGTCACAAAAATACCCTGGGGAATGACTCTCCTGGCGTCCAGGTTATGGCTGTGGTCAGTCACTCCACATGCCTTGGGGATGAGCTATCTTTACCATGATGAGAAATTTCCTTTCAAGTTTTGCAACTCTCAAATACAAAATACTAGTTTCAAGGGAAGTCAAAGTAGTTACTAAAATGCATATTGCAACCAGGGAAGTCAGTTTAATTTCTTATTGTCTTTTAACCAAATTACTGCTGACCCAGAATAAAGAAGACATATTACAATATATCCTTAGAATTATAAACAGCTATTTAACTGATTTCTCCAGTGTGAGCTAGAGCTAGTCATTTAAAATTTATCTTTGGTATGTGCATACTGGCTATGCCAGTTCTAATCTCTTTTTGGGAGGTGTTATTATGAAAAAAATTTGGGAATAGGGGTAAACATTTTGGAAACCTTTCCTACTTTTCTCCCAATTTTTCATTGTTTTGGAGAGTGAAATTATGCATTTTAAAAAATTTTTTATTTAAGAAAGGATTAATTAACAAAACCATAGGGTAGGAGGGGTACAATTCCACACAATTCCCACCACCCAATCTCCATTTCCCACTCCCTCCCCGATAGCTTTTCCATTCTCTATCCCTCTGGGAGCATGGACCCAGGGCCATTGTGGGTTGCAGAAGGTAGAATTATGCATTTTTAAACGATTATATTCGTGACTTTCCAACACTCAAGAAAACTCTTGACTTTTCAGGAGTAGGAGTACATAGAGCTCCCAGAATAAGAGCAATTGAGTCTAACGTTCTGGATCTGTGTTTAACTTGAGTCCAGACCCTTGCCATCCAGACACTTGCTGGGTTCCTGAAGCTTTCAGAGGATCTGCCGGAGGATTCCTGCCCACTAAAGAGACCCACAGGTACGGGAAAAACCTCTTGGTGAACTTTCAGGGACAGGGCATTGCCAGTCTCTTTAAACATAACGGACTTAGAGAAACTGCACTCCCAGCCTCTTTCCTGTTATCCCTTGCTCCTAGAATTTTATAAACTGCTTGCAAGAAAATCAAACCAATTTGTTCTTTCCAAGCACTATAACCGGATCTCTGGAGCGAAATGCATTCTCCAAAGCAGTCCGACAGATATCCTGGCCGAACTGCAAGTAACTTCCCTTCTTGGGAAAGCTGCAGTCACCACGGGAGTGCAGAGTTTGGTTGCTAGCAAAGTACAACCTCGGACTCCCCATCGCCCGCAAAGAGAAAAAATAATTGCATAGGAGGAGGTTGAAGCTCCGCGGGCAGCTCTGTGGGCACCTCCGCGGGCAGCTTTTGGAGATGGGAGGGTGAGGTGAAAGAGCCCGAGAGAGGGGAGGGATGGATGGGAGCCCTCTGCCCACCGCTCCACTCTCACCTTCTTGGAATTCATTGGCTACTCTCATCCTGCCTTCCACATACCACCCCAATCCAGTTTAGCCCCCCCCCCCGCCCCACCCTCGTTGACCTAATAAGGCCATGCAGCATGGGAGGAATAAATATAAAAGGCGCGGGCTCCCAGAAACTTTGCTTGAGGACTGGGAGAGAAGACTAGAGCCACCCAGAAAGACGACCATGCCTAAGGAGTGGGGCTATGCTGGCCACAACGGTGAGTGAGCAGCTGAGATCTGGTCCCCCAGCATCTTCTCTGGAGGCTCTGACATTGCACAGAACTTGGGAAACTCTGGGGCTTTTGAAAATATGGGTAGAGGAGCACAATGTAAATCAACCTTATCTGAGCACTTACAAATGCCAGTAGTACTGCTGACTGTTTTTGACTTTCATCTCCTTTATTTTTCCCTGCATGGAGCTGTCATTACTTCCACTGGAGAAAGCTACAGCACAGAGAGGCTTGGTCACTTGCCCAAGATCACAATGTTTCTGACTGAGAAATAAATACACTTACTTCTGATGATCTCTTGCTTTACAATACTGGGCAAAAAAAAAGAAAGAAAAAGAAAAAAAGAAAAGAAAAGAAAGAAAAAAAGCTGGACCTCTCTAACCATGATGTTGGTATCTGAGTCTTTGCTTTTCTACTTTTGCAGGACCTATGGGGAAAAGGAATGTAGGCTTTTGAAAACCACCTAGTCAGTGTTACTTTATTGTAGTGCTATGATAGAAAATGGCATGGATAAAACAAAATCCATTTCAAAAATCAGCCTTTGAGGCTTTACACTTGAGCAAGCAAAGGTAACATTGAGTTTAATGTCTCCAGAGTTTAATGTCATCTCCAGGTGCACTATTAGCAAAAAGCTATGCTATGAACGACTCTCAGATGCTAAAGCTTGCACTACCCAACCTGAAACCCAAGACATTTTCATGATCCTACAATGTGCATGTATTGCTCTGGTTTAGTCCTTTAGAAAAAGGGCTTGAAATATGCTATCAAATAAATAACTCCCCTCTTTTATTTCCTAGGCCCAGACCGATGGCATGAACTTTACCCTAGTGCCAAGGGAAATAACCAGTCTCCTATTGAGCTGAATACTAAGGATATTAAGCATGACCCTCTTCTGCTGCCATGGTCAGTGTCTTATGACCCTGGCTCTGCCAAGACCATCCTGAACAATGGGAAGACCTGCAGGGTTGTGTTTGATGATACTTATGATCGATCAAGTAAGTATGACACTCAAGGAGAGGCATACTTTCAAGATCCATGCTGAGAAAATTTGAAACATGACAGTAACCAAATTAACGGGAAGAGTTGGTGAAACATTTCATCTCTGGTAATAGAGATGACATTTGCCTTAGCTCTAGTCCTGAAGAATTATAGTGATACACTAAAGAGGTATGTCTCATCTTCTTACCTAAGTCACTTTATGGTACAAAGAGAGCTTGATAGGCAATATTGGGTTTAGAGATCAAATGAATATTCTTGTATTTCTTTATTTAGGTGTGAGTAGTAAGGCTCCTACTCCCGAATCTGGCAGAGATCCTACAAACAAGGAGTATAGCAAAGAAAACACCTTATCCCTCTGGAGTTTGCATGAGACTTCATGTTGGGGAGATAACAGGGTTATATGAGAATCAAAAAAACTTGACCTAGATGCTTCAATGGGGTATTCATATGATTAATCCTTTTGGCAAATGTTCTAAGTGTCTGACAATTTGTTCTTGAGTGGTGACTTGGTTATGTGTGAAAATGAAAAACCATATGGTTAAAAGCATTACTTCATTTCACCTATAATTTAAACAAATCAATGAAATAAAAGAAGACTGATTAAAGATGCTTTATTTCATGATCAATAAGGAAAAAGAGAATCTTCCTTTGACATTTTGGAGGTTGATATACAATTATATATTTTCTTATAGCTGCATTGTGACAAAATGTTTAAATTTTTCCATATTGAAATATATATAAATGAATAGCATCAATGATATTATAGTAAAGAGTAAGAAAATATAGCTTTTACCTATTAAGAGACTCTACAATAATAATGGAAAAGTGTGTATTTTCTTAAACAATAATCTCACGTTTTTAATCTGTCACTTTTGTTCACTATCACATTTAAGTCAAGTTTAAATCTGTCTTGAAAGATAAACAACAACATTAAACAGTATCTGTTAGGCTAAACAATGTGAAATTTATAAGTATTTCACTTATGAAAATGACGCAATACTGAAACTGCATATGGCTAATCCTAATAAATTAGACTCACATATATAGATAACAATTGCTCCTAGTAGTTGGAGAGGAAGAAAATGAAAAGAATCAAAATAGTAATTCCTACATGATGAAGGCCTCAGAAAACTACCTCTGTTATTACAGAACTATGGTAAAGCTTTCAGTGTATCATTTCAGCATCAATCATCGGTCACTGTAGAAGTTACTTTCTCAGTCCTCTTTTGATATAGCTTATATGTCTAAAACCTTGATCTGTATAAATTACAACACTTTTAACCAAAATGTAAACTTTCAGATCATTCTCCTGCCTAAGTAAAGTAAAACCAATGTAAGTGACAGACTGAGGTATTTGGACAAAAATCTCAAATTGATGCTACCAAGAAATATCTAGTTTAACTGTCCACATAGACCTGTTTCCTGAGAAATTTCTGAATTTTCTATTTCTTTTCAAAAGTAAATTTATGTATTTATTTTTGGGAAGAGACAGAAATTGAAAGGGAAGGGAGAGATCAAGATAGAGATAGACAGACAGACAGACAGATAAATACCTGTAGCACTGCTTCAATACTTAGAGCTTCTGCCCCACAATTGGGGGTCAGGAGCTTGAAACAGGGCCCTTGCACACTGTAATGTGTGTATCTTTCCAGGTACACCACCACCTGGCCTTTGAATATTTCATTTTATTTGACTTGCACAGTTAAAGTTAGATATGAACAATGTCTTTGCTTACATTCTTAAAGTACAGTGAGATCAAAGCATGGAGAAGGAATTCACATTTACTTAGAGCTGCTTTGGGGGCACTGTGAGGAACACTTTAAAATCCCTAATCTCCTTTAGTCATCCAGTGAGCTCTGAAAAGTTGGCATTATTATCACTTTCTTAGAGGTGCAAAAATAATGGATTCAGGGAAGTTTAGCAACTTTTCAGAAAACACACAACAGAAAAAAAAAGAAAGAAAGAAAGAAAGAAAAGAAGAAGGAGGAGGAGAAGAACAAGAAGAAGAACAAGAAGGGAGAAACAAGGATTAGAACCCAAATATTGTTTCTCATGGCCTGCTCTTCCCCCTAACTGGACCAATCTTTGACTGTCTACATTCTGACTACTGATCTGAGGTTTTAATTTTATTATCATAAATGTTCATCTGGTATTTAATAAAGGAACAAACAAAATAAGATATAAAAGTGAAATAATTCATTTCATATATTTTAAATGCTTGATTTTGTGAGAAAGAGACAGCACCAGTTGCCCAGCAGAGTAAACTCCTTTTGCCCATCAAACCTTAGCTGTCAGATCACACATAGGAAGAAGCAGGGCTCTATAAAAGAGTGCAAGTTCACTATTGACTTGATTTCTCTGAATCACAGTGCTGAGGGGTGGTCCTCTCACTGGACCCTACCGACTGCGCCAGTTTCATCTTCACTGGGGCTCCTCAGATGACCATGGCTCTGAGCACATTGTGGATGGAGTCAAATATGCAGCAGAGGTAGGTAGTCAAGTCTGCCGTAATCTTCTCTGGGTCTTGTACAGTGAAAACTGAAAAATAAAAATAAAGTGTCTAATGCTTTTGCTTCAGGTATATAGTTGTGAAAACAGTTGTAGCAGCTGAAGCTGCCAAACATTCTAGGCTAGACAGGAGAGTACAGGGGTCTTAGCATCGTGCATGAGGACTTTCAAGTTTGTGTTTGTGTTTTTTTAAAGTTTTAATTTAATTAATTAATTTTTCTATTTTTAATCTCTATTTACTGGATAGAGACAGCCAGAAAGCGAGAAAGTATGGGGGAGATAAAGAAGGAGAGAGAAAGAGAAACACCTGCAGACCTGCTTCACCACTTGTAAAAGTTTCCCCCTGCAGGTGGGAACCAGGGCCTTGAACCTGAGTCCTTGCGTACTGTAACATGTGCACTCCACCAGGTGTGCCACCATCCAGCCTCTCAAGTTTTTTTTTTTTTTTTTTCCTTTTTTTAAGATTGAATAACAGTCTATAAAAGGGGGCCAGTAGCGGCACACCCAGTCCAGTGCATGTTACCATGTGCTAGGACCTGGGCTCAAGCCCCTGCTCCTCACCTGTGTGTGAATGTGGAGGGATTTCACAAGTGGTAAAACAGTGCTGCAGGTGTCTCTCCAACTGTTTCTTCCTCTCTGTCCATCTTCTCTCTCAATTTGTCTTTCTAGAAATGAAAAACTAAGCAAACAAACAAGCAAAAAAAAAAAGTCTTTAGAAAGAAAGATCAGAGTCTGAAGATGAGGCTAGCCAGCACTCACTAAATGCTTACAAATGTTAATTAATTTGCTCCTCTTAGCAGTTCTGCAAGATAAATCCACAGATGAGGAAACTTGGGCCTAAAAAAACCCAAGACTTAAAAAATCACACGGTGGGCTGGAGAGATTGCATAATGGTTATGCAAGAAGTCTTTCATGCCTGAGACACCAAAGGATCCAGGTTCAATCCCCAGTACCTCTATAAACCAGAACTGAACAGTGCTCTTGTAAAAACAAACTGAAAACAAGCAAAACAACAACAAATGTCACACAGCCACAAATCTGAAATCTCCTGTTCTACCTTATATAGATTGGTTGCAGAGTTCTTAAGTTTGTTCAGTGTCCTAAGCTGCCTCTTCTATAAAGACTCCTCTGACATATTAGAAATATCATTAATAATTCAGATTCATGCTCATGCTCTAATTTTTAAAAAATTTCTTTATTGGAGGATTAATGTTTTACAGTCGACAGTGAATACAATAGTTTGTACATGCTCTAATTTCTTAATGAAGGGTGTGCCTTTATATGTATGCATATGTGTGATTATATAAAAATAGGTATTTATACACATATATAGCTTGCTAAACTAAACCCAAAATGCTCCACTGCGATCATTTCATTTCTCTACATGCCATCTGGTAAGTGAATGCTAGGATAAATTAATCATTAAGAATGTCTTCTAGACATGTTCTCCCACTAAAAGGGGAAATTTATATACATTTCTTACAAATGTAGATAAGGTTTGTGGTTTGACCTTTATATATGTGATTCTCACACTTCTGATTTTGGACAAAATACTACTAGCTGACATGAGCTTTTGTTATCTTTTCCCTATCCTACATGAGATATCTGGTTAACATAATTGATGCCTATGCTCTAAATTAAGATCAGGTTTCTATCAGGTTTTAAAGCAATGGCTGCTAAAAGGAGGTAGGTATAAAAATGTCAAGAATTTTCCCCTTATATTTTCTTCCTTCCTTCCAATTAACTATAACTTCAGGATGTTAGCAACTTCCTGTATATAGCTCTGTATCAATACTATCCCATCAGAAAAAAAGTAGTAGTATGCAAAATTAAAATATTTTGAATCGGTTTAACATTAGTTAAATCTATATTATTTATTTAAATATATTCACATTTACTTATTCATCACAATTTTAATGTATTTAGCATAACCTTATGTATTTTTGAACTATTAAGAATTTCAACAAAATATTGCACATTAATATTTTGAATTCTATGAACAACCTTAGATTGCACAATTGTTAGATTTATTGTGGATAATTATATTCTTGTTTATTCACTGTGAGACTTACCTTAAAAACTGTATTCGGTGGTTTTCAGCTTCATTTGGTCCACTGGAACCCAAAATATAACACATTTGGAGAATCTCTGAAGCAACCTGATGGTATAGCTGTGATTGGCATTTTTCTGAAGGTACAGCAAAAATTAATTGTATGTTTTCATTCATAATCCAATTCCTTATCAAAGCTAAGGGTAGGATGAGTTTCACTTTCTCCTTTAGTTTAAAAGGGAGAGATACATAAGTTTCAAATTCACTCACCTATAAGATATTTCTGCTAAGAGCAGTTCAGATTCATTGTTTTCACTTGAAAATTTACTTTTTCTGATATTTCAGTATGCCTAGCTCTTCCAAATATTCTCTAAAAGTGGGGCATTAGTCTGTGTATGTCTCTGAGAGGGAGCAGTTACAAGAGCCTTTAATGAAACTTGTTAGGATGGTAGTGGGCACAGAGATGGCATTGGACATTCATTGTTTTTTCCTGCCACTCCATTTCAATTGCACTGGAGACCAGAAAAGCCACGGCTGGGAACCAGTGTAGTGTCAAATCCCTGACTGGTATCCCCTCGATTTAGAGTAGCCACCCCTCATATGATCCCAGGCTAAGACAGCACATGGAATGTGTGTGTTGTTGAGCCAACACTGGTTTAAAGAGGACTTAGTGTGATTAACACATGAATTCAGTGGTAACACAACCTAGATTTTTAAACAAGAGGTGAAAATCGAACTTCTCTCTCTCTTTTTTTTTTTTTTTTGAATGACTTATTTGTTTTTATGCTCTGAATTCATTGGGTCATATTTAGTTTTTGAGTGCAGAATAACAGAAAATAGAATGGGTCTGAGTGAAAAGATAATATATTTAGGTTGGGACATCAAGTCTATCCCAGCTTTAATTCTATCATAAGTAGAATGACTTTGCAAAGAAGGTCAAGGACATAGAAACAAATCATCATGTAATTTTGTGGTTTTTGTACTTCAAAGGTCTAGAGTCCAAGTTTAGTTCAGAAAATATATACTCTAAAATCTTGAGGGAGTCAGTAAACCTGTGCTTTTACTTAGTACAAGATATTCTGGCAGGTTTAAAACCTCTAGTTGCAGATGGATAGATGAAATTAATTTTTAAGACAGTCCTAAAATATAGAGAAGAATATAAGTACTGGTTATTTATTTTTTCTTTTTACAGATAGGGCATGAGAAAGGCGAGTTCCAGTTGTTCCTTGATGCACTGGACAAAGTTAAGACTAAGGTAAAACAAACAAAAAAAATCAACTCTACAAGGTAAAACAAGATGTACCAGCTTTTGCTTTTTATATTCTAAGTATGTTTCTTTCACCTATAATCTTGTTATTAAGTTGGAGGGAAAATGCTAAGCATGAATATAAAAATAAAAGCTACTACATTTATATGTAAATTTGTGATTTATAGTTTGAAAAGCAATATCACATATGCCAGTTTATTTAGTTATAACCAGTCTGACAGATAATTGTTGTTTCAATGAAATGGACAGAGAGAAGTTGAGTGGGTCAGCCTCTATTCTGTCAAAACACACACACACACACACACACACACACCCATATACACAACCATACTTGCAGAAGTGATAATGTTTGGGTTCTGATGTTGCCCATTTCTCTGCTCACAACTACCTATATATTTCACATCTTCACAGTAGACTCTTCAAAATTAAAAAAGCTCCTTCTTCCTTGGGTTTGTTCTTACTAAATATCAGTTTGTTTTACCACCAGAGAAAGTAGTCAGTTATGACAGCTTAATTTATTTTTTTTTAATCATTGAGAACCAGAGCAATAACTTATTTGAAATGGTTTGTAATCTAGATAGAAGTTTCTCTTTTTAATTTGTGGATCCAAGGCCTTACACATGCACATTTTCACTGTTCTGGGCCATAAAAATACACTGTGACTTTTCTGACAACCTAATAATGTACTTACAATTTAAATAGCAATTACTAATGGTTAAAATATTGCAGTGACTGAACCAGATATATTTATAACATGTAGAATGAATTTTCCCTTTTCTGAAGTTGTATGTTTTGTTTAACAGTTCTGTTTTCAGGGCTGGGTGGTAACACCTGGTTGAGCGAATACATTACACTGTGCAAGGACCTGGGTTCAAGTCCCTAGCTTCCACCTGCAGCAGGGGAAGCGTCATAAGTGGTGAAGCAGTGCTACAGGTTTCTTTCTTCTTTCTCCTCTCTCCATATTTCCCCCTCTTCCCTCTCAACTTTTCTATCTCTGTCCAAGACAAATAAGTAATAAAAAAGATTCAGTTTCCTTTATTATATCTGAAATCCATTCTTGAAAAAAAAAAGAGACTTTGGGGGTTTGTGGTGTTTGTATGCTGCTTGTGTTCACTGTGCCTGCACCCTGCTCTCTGCCAGGGTAAGGAGGCACCCTTCACCAACTTTGATCCATCCTCCCTGTTCCCTGCCTGCCGGGACTACTGGTCCTACCATGGCTCCTTCACCACCCCTCCCTGTGAGGAGTGTATTGTGTGGATCCTGTTGAAGGAGCCCTTGACTGTAAGCTCCGACCAGGTAAGCAAATGCAGCCACAGAGCCTTGTGAGACAGGGACATTATACTGTCATTGGCTATCTAAGATAGAGGTGCCAAATTGAAAGGTTAACAATGATATATATATATATATATATATATATATATGTGTATATATATATATATATATATATATATATATATGTCTGCTTAATTGCAATCAGCCTGTTCAGACTTCCATAGCTTAACTTCCAAAGGGTAGCTAGATAAATACAAATCATTCAAAGGTGGTTATAATTCAGTCTGCATTCTAGAAGTGTTTAATATTATTGCTTAATATGAGTTAGCAGTTATTAATTTGGAAGAGCTCCCAAATTGTTGAGGACATGGGATAGTAAAAGCATGACTGGGGAGATGGAAAAAAAAAGTTTCTAATGAAAGGTATCTGGCATCCATATGAAATGAATCTATTTTTCCAGATTTATAAATAAGTGAGTTGAAGCTCAGAAAATCTAAGTAATTTGCCCATGAGTACACAGTGAAGATTGAGATCTGAGATATTGTTTTCTGTTTCTATACTTTTCTTTTTCTCCTTCTCCTTCTCTTCTTCCTCCTGCTTCTCCTCCTTCCTCTTCCTCTCCTTTTTTTTTTTTTTTCCCTGTCTGGTGCATCCAGGGTCTCAGGCATATGTGATTTCACTACAACTGGGGGGCACTCTTTTCATTCATCCCTGGTGCTTCCCTAGGTGCTATAGTACCTCCCATGTGAGATCAGGGTCTGAACCAGGGCCAGATGTGGTAAGTCACATGCTCTACCTAGGAAGTTACCTCATCAAACCCATACTTTTTGACTGCTCTGCTCAGGCTTCCCTTTTTAGTGATCATCTAAAGACTACCCTTGCAGAATTCATTAAAGAAATTTGCAGGCAAAGACTTTTTGGAATAAAACAAGTAGTCCAAAATATGGACAAAAAAGAAAAAAAAATAAAGCAAGTGGGAAACACAGAATCACAACCCTTTTCATGAATATCCAGTAGTAAAATTTATGAGTATGGCTTCCTTAAGACAGCAACTTCCCTATTTCTACCAGTTGTAAACTTAATTATATACAGATATTTTAACAACAACAACAACAAAAGATGAGTGTAAAGATCAGATCAATTTGGTAAAAATATTTTGAAATGTACTTAAGGAATAAAAATGAAGATGTTTCACTATGGAAATATAGTACTGCTAATAAAATTTTCCTAAATTCTTTTCCCTTGGGGAAAAGAAAAATTGTCTTTTGAATTATCTTAACTGTAGTTTAATTTCTTGAATTTTTTTCTAGTTGAAGAAAAAGGCCCATAAACCAGCAAAGGCAAATTAAACTTATTACTGCACAAATATGCTATTGCTGTACTTTATACTGACTCTGAAACTGCCCTCTGAAAACGGTGCTCTCTGAAAGCGCTGAAGTGAGGAAGTAGGGTGACCTGGCTTCAGATCTGTGATAATTCTGGCTGCTCCGCTTACAAGAACTCTTTTATAAAAGACCAGTTTTCATGTCAAGGACCTGTTTGGAAACAAAAGGACACAACCTTCCCACCAATGGCTGCTCACCTTGCCCTTTCAAAATAATAGAGGATATTAGGTTTAAGACTAGGGTAGACAGTAAAGAAAGTTGAGACTGTTTATAGATTTTATTTTAGGAAGAATTTTTAAGAGCTGTGGTCCATGAGGTAGGGAAGACCTTTAAGTCTTGGCTCCTTCTTGGCTTTCCCCTCAGATTCAGATCCTATCTTTCCAACCCTCCCCCACTTCTATTTGTATTACTCAAATCAAGGTCTCTGTCCTCAGGAGGGAGGGACTCAGCTTTTCTCCTTTGGAAGAAGAGGTTGCTTTGAGTAATTTGTTCTAACTTTCAGTTCCAAGTTTGAATGACAATAAAGCTTTACCTCTTCATGCCAAAGCCAGTGCAACAAGAGTTTGGTTTTCTGTGTCACTAAGCAATGAGATCATGTTTGGCTTCAATGCTTTGAATTAAAAGAATTGTTTCAGAATTTAGAAGTCAGCAGGAAAACTCTTATTTTAAAAGATTTATTTACGAGAGAGAGAGAGAGAGAGAGAGAGAGACTGAGAGAAAGAGAGAGAGAGAGACTGACTGCCTACTGCCTCCAGGGCACTGCTCACCACTAGCATAAGATACCAGGGACTGAGCCATGCAAAGTTAGTGTTCCAGTAGGCTGTGGTATCATCGTAACTCATTTTGTTTCTTATTTTAATTTTTATTGGGTGAATGTTTTACTAGACAGTTGTTGTCTCAGGGGTACAATTTCACATCTCTCCCAAAATATCTAGCAGCACACCTCCACCACCAAAGGGTAATCTCTACCCAGGAGGAAAAGGTTTTGACCAGAGTGTATGGTGATTCCATATCAAGTAAAGACAGAAAAGAATTTTTACAAATACAGATAAGTTTCCTAAATCAGGAAGTGACAGTTAAATATCTCAGGACTGAACATTGGAAATGAACTTTGTGTTCTGCTTGTCTTGTTTAAAAAGCTAGCAATTAAGGGCCAGGTGGTGGCACACCCAGTTGAGCTCATACATTATCATGATCAAGGACCTGGGTTCAAGCCACTGCTCCCCACCTGTGGGGAGTGGGGGTTGGGGTGGGGGTGGGTATGGGGGGGAGTGGAGGCTTTACATGCAGTGAATCAGGCCTGCAGGTATCTCTCTTTCTCATTCCCTCTCTATCCTATCAAATAGAAATATTAGGAAAACATGGCCACCAAGAGTAGTGGACTCATAGGGCTGGCACTGAGCCACAGCAATAAGCCTGGTGTAAATTTAAAAAAAAAAAAAGAAAGAAAGAAAGAAAGAAAGAAAGAAAAGAAAAGAAAAGCAAGCCAGCAACTCTAAGATTGGTAATTCTTTGCCACATAAAGCTGATATCTCCTTTTCTTCTTACAGATGGCCAAGCTGAGGAGCATCTTGTCCAGTGCTGAGAATGAGCCCCCAGTTCCCCTCGTGGAGAACTGGCGCCCTCCACAGCCCATCAATGGCAGGCTGGTGAGAGCCTCCTTCAAATGAGAACACAGAAGTTGGCCCTTTTCAAGAAAGGAAATCTGCCATTGGAGAGCTTGGTTCCTTGTTTCCCTTTGGTGCTGTTTGAAGTGTATTTCAGCTTTCTACACGGAGCAATGAATGGGAGAGATGTGATCACCAAGAAAACAAACTTACTTTTGACGAGATCAAGTATGAAAGCACTTAGCCTTTGTAATAATCAACTATCCTTTAAGTAGCATTTCTAGTAAGGTTTCAAAGAAGAAAAAATGGATGGAAAAGCTATTGGCATCATTTTCTGTTATCTTAAATTAGACAAAATAATTTTCCGAGCTTTATATTATGAGCTGTTAGTTTTAAAGAGATAAATAATTCTATATGGAAGAGCACAGATATATGAAGATTACAAATCAGTTTGACACAAGTCAAATATTAAAATTACTATGGGTATCAAGAATTGAGCTGACAATGTGTTTTCTCTTAAGAGTAACAAGAGGTCCATCTCTTATCAGAATGTTAAATACTAGAACAATAACTTGATTTTGATTATTAATTACAAGAAAACACAGACCAAAAGTTTTAAAAAAATTTTAACTCAGTATTTAGATTTTTTCTTCATAAGATGATTGACTTTTCCTACTATTTTTCTTTACCTGAGTGAGGGCCATTTATTTTACATGTTTACTACTTTTATCTTTGCATGCTTATTAAAATGAAAATGGCCTCATTTTCTTCTAGTTTGAGGGTGAAATTCATAATTCCTGTAACACACAGAAGTAAATGTGCTTGAATTAAAAACGGTTATACTGAACATCAAAACTAATAAAGAAATGCATGCAAAACATCAGGTGTTGTGTTGAGTAAAACGTGTTATCAAGGGAGTCTGGTGGTAACGCCACGGGTTAAGCACACGTGGTGCCAAGTGCAAGGGCCAGCATAAGGATGCCTGTTCGAGCCCCCAGCTTCCCACCTGCGGGGAGGGGGGTGTTTCGCCTCACAAGTGAAGCAGGTCTGCAGGTGTCTACCTGTCTCGCCCCCTCCTCTCTCCCATTTCTCTCTGTCCTATCCAACAACAACAACATTAATAATAACAACAACAACAATAATAACCACAACAATGTTAAACAACAAGGGCAACAAAAGGGGGGGAAAAAGCCCCCAGGAGCAGTGGATTCATAGTACAGGCACCGAGCCCTAGCAATAACCCTGGAGGCAAAGAAAAAAAGTCTTATCAATGACAAATGGTATAAAACTAAGAATGGAGGGGCCAGACAGTGGTGCACCTGGTTGAGCACACACATTACCACATGTAAGAAAAAAGAAAGAAATGGCCCCCAGGAAACATGGATTTGTTATGTATCCACGGGGTCCCATCCATAGGCCTGATGCCAATCATAATCATGATTTAAGAATGGCAAACTTTGAGAGTCTGCTTTATAACTGAAGGGTAGTAATAATGGACTCAGATTCTGGTTTGATTGACTTCTATATTCCATATGGAGCAGTTAAGGAAGTTAGAATTCTTTGAGGACTTTTTGGGTAAGAAGAGGAGTGTTTGGACATCTATTTGAGAGTGTGAGATAGTTTCCAGCGATCTCAAAGTTGGATTCTGGATTCTAAGTTTCATAGCAGCATCATGAGGCTTGGAATTAAGTCAGGATATAACTTCTGTGTCCTTATTTATTGAAATGTGTATTGGGATGACACCGGTTAACACCAAGTCACACTTGAGACCATCCATACTTTCAGTATCTGCTACCCTTGCAGTTACTGGTTTTATATGCTTTTCATGATATCACTGGCTAGTACATTAACTTAGTTCAGAAAATAGCAGTAGTAAATGCATTACCCTAAGGTAATGAAAATGGTATTGGGTCAGGCGAGTTCTGCGATGCCGGAAGTTAAGTCATATAATAGAGTCCTGCGAGGCTCAGGTTATTTAATATATTACCACTTGGGTGATTTAAAAGCAAGTTGGTCAGTGCAAACTGGATGTGTTAATTAAATCCCTTGAAATTAGGAGGTATGGAGCTTTCATCATTAGTAGTAATACACAAGTTGATTCTCTCAGGGTACTTCTTAGGTATGCTTAGAGCACTGTAAAATTTTATCACATACATTCTGTGTAAGGAGGAAACATATACCTTTTTTTCTTTTTACAGTTATTGGTTTATTATAACAAGATGTGATAAAGGACACAGATGACCATCTAGATAGAAGAGATGCGTAGGGCAAAGGGGTGAAGGGGTGAGGTGTTCCTATGTCTTCTCTAGGTTCTAATCTCCCAGCCCCTCCATATGTTCACCAACTCAGAAGCTCCTTAACTTGTACATTTGGGGTGGTTTTTGTTTATTAGTGTTTTGACATTGCTTTAAAAAATTATTAGATTCCATGGGTATACCTTCACCCCCACACATAGTGTGTGTAAGTCACCAGCATCCTCCACCAAAGTTCTCTGCTCCTCCCATAAACACCAAAGTTTTCACAAAGTCTAAGAGAGCTTGGTTACATTTTTTTTTGTTTGTTTGTTTTGCAAGTTCATTTTCTCTAGTCCTTTACATATGAATAAAACTATTTGGTAGTAGTTCTTCACCTCTTCATTTCATTCAAGAGCATCACTTCTAGTTTCGCCCATTTTAGTAACATAAAACTTAATCCAACTACAAATGGTGCTTATACAAGTACACAGATTTAACAAGGCTGGAACTGTTTCAAGGGAAACATATCCAATCAAAAGAGGTTGTCTTCCTAAACCATGAGTTCTATGAGGGCATAAATGTGAGTCTTGTAGACTCTGTTCTTTCTATAGCTTACAACTCAAAACACTTACTATATAGTGTTATGTGCACAGTTGACTCCAGTACAAATACTTAGTGTTTGATCATCTCATATGCTTAAGACTGAAACTGTTTTTTTGCTCATGTTATTTAATTTAGATCTCCCTGGAATATGATTTCTTTAACATCAGATAGTAGCTTTCCAGTAGGACAGAACAGATATTTAACCCTCCTCTAAGCCACTGCCAATGGTAATAGTTATCACTGAATTTTTCTTATTGTTTGTTTGTATCTGAGAGACAGTGAGAGAGATGGTCCACCATTTATGCAATGCCAAGAATCAAATCCAGAGCCTCACACATGTGAGGCATAAACTCTGCTGCTAAGGCATTTCTATGGTTCTATATTCAATTATTGAATTTTCTGCAACTTCTCCATGTGTTAAAAATGCTAAGCTATTATGAATGCCTCCTAGGATACTGAAACCAAACTATGTCCTTAACAGATGTGAGTGTGTGTGTGTGGGGGGGGGCGGGGGTCACTTTCCTGATTATGAACAGTTCTCTGACCAATTGCATTTCACACTCTACAAAAAAAAAAGTCATGGCTGGGCATCACTGTGGTGCAAAGTTTTAATATCTGCCGACTTTTGTTCATTATAAAATAGTTATTCAGGGGGCTGGGTTGTGGTGAACTTGGCCAGGTTCGAGCACTTGGTCCCCATCTGCAGAGGGAAAGCTTCATGAGTGGTGAAGTGGTGCTGTAGGTCCCTCTCTTTCCCTCTCTATCACCCTCCTTCTCTCTCAATTTCTGGCTATGTCTACCCAATAAATAAAGGTAATAAAACAATAAAAAATGATAATTATCCAGACATTTATTTATGTATTAGTGGAGCTAGGGAAGAATCAGAGCACTGTTCTGGTATATGCAATGCCATAGATCAGACTCAGCTTGTGTGTGCAGGTTGGGCTCTCTACCTGCTGAGCCACCTCCTAGGCCAGTTATTCAGGGTGTTTATTTATTGTATTTAGTTTTATTCTAGAAATGGGAGAGATCACAATACCACTCAACTCTTGCATATGAAATACTAGGGATCAAACATAGGACCTCATTCAAATACTGAAAAATGTCTCATAGGGTAGAAACTTACCTGAATTAAGTGTGTCATAATATTTATTTAGTCATCTTATCATTGAATGTCTGTGAGTAGTGTATCATCAACAAAGTCATTAATAGAAGGCACTGTTAGATTTTGAGGATGCAAATATGTTATCCACCTCTTCCAATGAGTAGATAGAATGTATTTATGAAGAAAGAGTTATTCAGAACATGGATCCAATATTCTTTACGTGAAACAATGGCTATTTATGCAGACTGAATAAGAAGTACTCTATATACAGTATGTTAGACTTCAGGTGTCTTTTTAAATATTTATTTATTTTGCCTGAGTTATTGCTGGAGTTATTGTTGGGGTTTGGTGCTTGCACTATGAATAAATCCACGGCTCCTGGAGGCTATTCTTTTTATTATTATTTGCCCTTGTTAGTTTTTTTATTGTTGTTGTTATTATTATTGTAGCTATTGCTGTCATTGTTGTTGGATAGGACAGCGAGAAACGAAGAGAGGAGGGGAAGACAGAGAGGGGGAGAGAAAGATAGACACCTACAGACCTGCTTCACCACTTGTGAAGCTACTTCCCTGCAGGTGGGGAGCTGGGGGACTCAAACCAGGATTCTTACGGTGGTCCTTGTGCTTTGCGCCATTTGCGTTTAACCCACTGGGCTACTGCCTGGCCCTCAAAACTTCAGGTGTCAATGTCTAGATATTACTATTAATATCATTTGATAATGGCTAACATTATGAATGAGACTGTTCAGCTAAATGAACAAGCTTGGATACATGTATTCATAGGTCAGCAGTTTCATTGTGGGCACTAGCCTCAATAAAAAAAATGTAGTATATCAGTTATTTAAATAGTATCTAGCACAAATAAAATTTGTTTTAAAGACATAGAAAAATCATATTAGAGATCACATACAAATAAAAATAATTAAATTTTAGTTTCTTGTCTTGATTTAATTTTAAGAGAAAGCCCAGACATGCACAAAATATTCATATAAAAAATGAGAAAACACAAGGAAAGAAGAATGACAACTATTAATGCCAAATATTAGTCAGTTTTTTATCTAATGTATGCTGATATTATGATTAAAAATCACGTTCCTTAAAATTGAAACTAAAGACTTAAAACACAAATAAGGAGTTATGCTTATGTTTTATTCTCACTTGGGTCACTAGGTGGCAGCAAAATAGTTCACACTTTGACTTGGGTCGCTAGATGGCAGCAAAACAATCTGTTTTATCCCTATTAGTTGCAGAGCAAGTAGTTGCTCTGCAAATCCTGAATAGCCTGTTTCCTCTTCTCAAGTATTTGGTATCAATCATTAATATATGTTTTTAGAAAATATGGTGAGATTCTTATATATTTTTGAGAATTTTAATAGCAGATGTAAGGTATGAGAAAGATAGTAACTACTGAATCAAAACTTATATGAGAAACAAAATTCATTCAGTCTTCAGAAGGATTGGGTTCGCATTGCTCTTGTTAGACAGGTGACCTAGGTAAGCTCTTATCTGAATCTGTCTTTACCTTCAAATAGAAATGATAAGTTCCTGTCCAGATTTTTTAAAAAATGAATTGGTATATATATATAAATCTCATCAAATAGCTACTATACTATGTAATAAAATTCTCAGTAGGGGTTGACTTTCTGTAAATTAAATTTACTTCAAGCAAAATTCTATTGACTGACTCAATACCCCAAATCATATTTCTTATCTGATTAATTAGTAACACCGTAAGTGCGTATCTTACCTGTTCAGGTAATACTACAGGGGTTTCTTATAATGGACTTTCTAAATGGATACCCCTTTGTGCCTGGTTCTAGGTGTGTGTTGTGGAGGGATTGTTGTAACAGTGTTTGAAACTGAAGTTAACATTTTTTTCCCTATCATTTCACTGGAGTTAGTGATTTTTAGTACAACTGTTGACACACCGGTACAATTTCTCACCTCCCTATGATAGATGTCTACATAACACTCTCACCCCCAACTTAGACCTTTTTCCATCATTACACACTAAAAACCAGGCCACGGAGCAGGAAAAACAGGATGTGACCCATTAGAAACCAGCATAATTTAACCCTCCTCTAATAAAGAAAAAACAAATAAACAAACAACAACAACAAAAACAACAACACAATGTTAGCAGGTGTGAACCAGGGAAGACCAAAGAATTTTCCAGAGGGTGGTTCTAGTTCTGTTTCCAAAGCCTGTACCTAACTTGAGAAATCAATTAGCAAAACTTAAAGCAAACCTGAGAGGAGGGAGAGCCATAGTATTGATTCTGCTTCACTAACTTGAAGATGCTGTAGGATAAAATCACTTGGGATATTGCACAAAATAGAAATACATCCTGCACCTAAGTACAGGAAATCTCCTGCCATGAAGTTAATCTGGGACTTGTGTAGACATGTCCTAAAATCTAAGTCCCCATTGAGACATATAAGTCAACCTGGGAAAGGAGGTTATCCATTTGGGGGGTGATTCAACTCCAACTGTGCAAAAAGAAATAAAACTAACTGGGCATAAAATCCAGGATCAAGGGGATAACTGAAGAGCTAACGAGGTACTTCAGACTTGAAGGTGTTTAGCAGGAGCCACTCAACTGACCAGGTTGATAATCTCAGGTAATCAGCAGAAAGAGTCAATCGGCGCAGTCACAGGGGACCAAGTGCACACACAGCAGTGCCATAAAACCCAGTGATTTAAAAGCTAATTTTAGCCAGGTGAGACTCAACTCTGTGCTGTAAACAGGGAGCCATAGTCTCCCTTGTATTTGATTCATTCCCAGGGAGAAGAGCTTAGAGGCTCAGGGAAAATACCTTGGCCATTAATTCTGTTAAAAACACGTCCATTCATCCCTCCTCCCCATTTTTTTTTTGATAGGACAGAGTGAAATTGAGAGGAGAGAGGGAGTAAGAGAGAGAATGACAGACACCTGAAGACCTGCTTCACTTGTGAAGCGTCCCTCCCGCAGGTGGGATGCAGAGGGCTTGAACCTGAATCCTTTTATGGGTCCTAGTACTATGTGAACTTAACCAGGTGTGCCACCGCCTGGCCCTCCATTCATTTCATACCCACTCAACTCATTTGATATAGGGATGGTTTCAAACACATTTATTTAAAGGAAGTATTATTTTTTCCCAAGGGCATATGACTCCCATGAGAGTATATTGCAGATGGAAGTGTTAGGAATTAATACAGCACAGACTCAGAGAATTCACACTTCTGTTCCTGTGTGTGATTTTCAGATCACCAGAAAATGGAAGGTATTCACTAGACAATGTGGATGGATCAGGGTCCTAAAGAAAGAGTCTGACAAGGGTATGGAGGTTGTACCAACAGTGCAAGTCTGAGACAGGTTTCAGTCCTGGGAAGCTCTAAGAATTAGGCAGGAAAAAAAAAAAAAAGACTATAAAATGTCCTAGTGCATGATAGTGAAAAAGTTAAGATACTTTTGGAGGTGAGAGTATTTTGTAGACACCTAACATGGAGAGATGAAAAACTGTATCAATAACTGTACTATAATCCATTACTTCTTAAAAAGAAAGCAAGCTATCAGCTATCCAGTGCCATTATAGGGTCTGGTTTGTTAAGCTGGGAACCAATTTACCAATTTTAGGATTAACAACAACACTTTGATATTTCTTCTATATGTGTATGTGTGTGCTTGTATGTGTTTGTGTGTGTGTGTGTTGAGGGGGGGGGAGAGAAGGAAAGACAGAGATAGATGTGTAGTGAGTAGAGAGAGGTTTAGAAGGATAGACTTTCATCTGTCTTGTAATACTACTGAGGCCCAAATATATAACATAGTATCTAGAGCCAAGCTGATATTCAAAATATATTATTTTTTAGTAGAGAGAGGGAAGGAGGAATGAATGGATTACTGGGGTCAGGAAAATCCTAATATACTGAATGCTACCCTGGGCCCATGAGTTAATGAGAACTGTGTCTTCACTGAGGAAGGTCAGTTATGTCAACACAGAGGATTCTTGGAGGAATGTGGGGGTAGAATGTGCATGGAAAGAGAGGTGCAAGCTTACATTCAGCTAAAACACCAGTTCTTCTAATGGGCAAACTGGAATGCCAGGTTGGCCATGAGTCTGCAACGTTCGACCCTAGTGACACTAATTGGCACAATTCATGCTAGTGCTTGAACTTTTGTAAGGTTGCCTTCTTTTTTTGATTAGTGAGTTCTCCATTTCATTCAGCTTTGTAAGAAGAGGCTCATTGCAATGGCCCATGAAATAAAGATAACATTTCCTAAGGTAAATTCTTCTGCATAGCCAGATAGAGGGACTGTGTGATACTTTTAAAAATTCACTCTTTTCAACTGGTGCATACCACCCCATCCATCAAGTCGGTGGTCTATACATTCTCTCTCTTTTCTCTCATTCACAAAGATATACTTACCACTTATGTACTTGTGCACTTATAATTACTACCTAGAGTTTCCTTTGTAATGTGATCGAAATTTCTTTAGAACAAAATCAAACTAACTTTTACTCTAGCAGTGAATTTACCAGAAATCAAAGTCATAATTTATTTTTGTGCTGGTTGTGAGGACAGTACATGGTCGCTCTACTCAGTACTTGATATAAAAATCTTTACCTGGCAATTATAAGTATTTCTCAAGACTAAGGCATATTTTTAATGGCATTTCATCAGAGGCTATCTAATTCTTTTTAATTTGTTTTCTCTAACAAAGGGCCTGTTGTCAAGATTGTGAGGTATACTAAGCCTCTTGTCCTTAGCAGCTTAATTGATATGAAACATTGATTAAGCCCCAAGAGGGTAGAGAGTTTCAAAGGTATTATGAAACAACCAGCAGGTATATGGAGGAAGTTTGCAACTTGCTTAGGGTTCAGTGCTTTGCACTGGTCAAGATCACTTGATATTTGAAGTATAATATATACAATATTTTACATATATAATATATAATACAGACAAGTGACAAAAAAAGCAAAACATATTTTAAAAGCATGTCATGTTTTTCAGAATGTGTGTGTAAAGTATGGATAAAAGCAGGGGCAACATGCCTAGAAATATAAAAGAGAAGAAAAGAATAATAAAGGGTGACCTCCAAGTCAAAGACAAATTGTACTAAACATGACTATAGTTACTGGAGGGAAGGCTTATCAGGTCAGTCCACGGTGCCTAACACACATGAGATGAAAACTATGCTAAACAGTGATAATGGGTTTCACTGGAAGGTCGGGACAGATAGCAAAGCCAAGGGTACAGGCACCCCTGCAAAACACAGCACTGGGTCTCCTAGGCCTCTAGGCCAGCACTGAACTTTGGATCTCTCTTGGCTAATAAAGAACAATTTTAGGACATGAACAACCAATATAGACTTTTATTTCTTTTAAAAAAATATTTATATCTACATTCATATGCATGTGAGTGAGAGAGAAAGAGAGGAAAAAGAGAGAGAGAGAGAGAACGAGAGAGAATGCCTGGTACTGAAACCAGGTCCTCACACGTGCAAATCCTGTGCTCTACCATTGTGCCATTAACCACCTCAATATAGGAATTAGTATATATATACTCTCTCTCTCTCTCTCTCTATATATATATATATATATATATGTGTGTGTGTGTGTGTGTGTGTGTGTGTATACACACACACACACACACACACACACACACACACACACAATTATAGTGTTACATGGTGGGTAAGCCATTGGAAATAGGCTGAAGCAAAGTAAATAAACAATAATCTTGAAGAGCAGAAGGGAGATTTTTAAGTTTTTCAACCTAATCCAAGTAACTAAAGGTGAGTGAAAGTATATTATAGGCAACTTTCTTCTCTAGGACTCAGATACTGCCCAACACACACATATATTACTGTTTTCCTAAAAAGCATAATTTATATATTTAAAATAGAACTCCATGAATTTGGTACTATTACCATTATAGATTGAATAGCGTTTTTGTTACAGGGCACTGTTCAGTATTTTATAGGAAAGGATGTTTCGAAGCAACCCTGTGGGACAAAACTGTCCCCCAATGAGAACGAATGCTTTGAGAGGTAGAATTTTCCCATTATCATGTATTTCATGCTGTCTCAGGTGCCAGCTATCACAGGAAAACACAATATTTGTAATTCACAATTTGCATATTTTTAGGGCAATTGTCACATTTACTATTTGCATTCTTGTTCTGGTTAAAATGGAAGCTTGGTAACAATGCTTGAACTTCCCAGCTACTTTTTAAAACTAAGTGAACTTAATCACTCATAGAAAAGTTTGAATGATTACTAGCTATCACAAAAAAGCAGACACATTTAGGAATTGATTTTTTATAAGTCTAAAAAGCACTTTACTAAGGGAATCTGACCTTTTGTTTATTTTTGCTATAAAGTTAATGCTGCCTCCTGTCACTTAAATGGTTAAGAGGTGGTCTGTCAGGAAACCCTGTGACCAGGGCATTGATATAGTTTTCTGTCTTACAGAGCTGTACTGTAGGCATAATTCTTACACATTATGATTGCAACGCCAGGAGGCTGAAGTCCTAAAGATCCCTGAAGGCACATAGCTGGCTCTCAGGGAGGCCTTGGCAGGCAAGTTCTGGAGCAAGACTTACTGACCAAACAAAGTGGACAAAGTACCTCAGGGCCCTGGGATTTACAATAGTACTATGCTGACATTTAGAACTGTGCTGAAAGTGCAACTGGTTCCTAAAAAATGTTCTTTTCATTAAGTAGCAAGTCTGAAAATGTTCATTAAACACATGTAAACTTTTTCCATTCAAGTTAGAGGAAACAGAAGAGCTAGTTTATTATAAAAAATAATGTAAATGTAAAGACAATCATAATATTAATGAAGAGAATATTCTAGAACCTTACCTGCTAACAAACATTAATTCTCAGCATAATGCTGTAGAACTAGTACAACTACCCCTCCCCCCTCAACCCAACTCCACTTCCCGTTTATAAATAAAACGAGAAGTTCAGAGGGATTTGCTTAAGTTGGTCCAGATGATAGAGCAAGGAAGTGCTAGGGTCAATATCTGAACTCAGGTCTATTAATAAAGTTGGCCACATAATTCTGTGCCTGTACAGTGAGCCACCACAGAGACCCCCTCCTTCCTTTTTTTCATAACTTAAACAGAACCCAAAACTGTTAAGCCCTTCATAGGAACTCAAAATAAAACAACCAACTAATATTTATCTAACTCTAGTGATCAGCACTGTGCTAAATCTTTTGCACAAACTATCTTTTAGTCCTCATCACAACTCTATGAAAAATATGCCACTACTAGCCTAGCTATACAGATCAGAATCTTTGCAAAATTAAACCGATTTCCCAACTTCACAGAGGTAGTAAGTGAGCTGAGATTCAAAATCAAGTCTAACCTCAACACAGTGTTGACCAACTTCCATATAAAGGAAATATCACTTCCATTTAGTTAAGTGATTTCATAATTTTAAAATATATTACTTAAGGTGTTACTATTTGTGTCTTTGGGCTTAGGTTAGACAGAAAGGGTTAGCATACAGGGATAAATAATATCACCCCAACCTCTGGGTCCTCTGCTTAATAAGCAAAACAAACATGTAAGCATGCCAGAATGGATATTGCTATGACCTCCAAACTCTTTCCTTTCCCCTACAGGAAACCTCATGCTGCTGGAGGGTTATTTCTTCTAATTGTTCCCTGGAACGTTACTCAGGTGTTTAATTTTGCATCTATTACATTATATTCTAATTGTTTAGCACTGTCTAGGAAGAATTGGACAGCCATAATATACTGAGTAGCTGAGTGCAGCAGGTGATTTTTATGTGGTGGCTAACTGAATTCTTCCAACAGCCCTAAGGTGGGAGTCATTACTCCTGCTTTATAAATGAGTAGCTAACAAGGCATTGCGATGTTGAATTACAGCCTGGCGATTACAATGCAGTTATCTAGTTAGACTAAGGTATCATTTTAGAGTGAGGTATGTGCACTCGGCGATCAATAGGAATTCTAAGGAGGCAGTGGCTCCTGGCCTCCATATTTACTATAATCCTATAATTCTAACAAACAGGAGATTGTCTGACTTGTTATTATCTTATTAACTTTTAATTATTCAAAAGGCTAAATATAATCTTACTTTGCAAAATATTTATTATTTTTGGAGAAAAAGCAGATATTTTTCCATTTATTTTCTTTCTTTCAACAAGAAGTAACACAAAAGAGGTTTTTCATAATGATAAGTAGAACTTTTTATATTATGTTTTTGTGGTAAATAAGCATTTTTACTCATTAAGACATTTTCGGGGGGGTCGGGCAGTAGTGCAGTGGGTTAAGCATACCTTGTGCAACCAGCATAAGGATCCTGGTTTCAGCCCCGGGCTCCTCACCTGCAGGGGAGTCGCTTCACAGGCAGTGAAGCAGGTCTTTCTCTCCCCCTGTCTCTCCACTCTCTCTCCATTTCTCTCTGTCCTATCCAACAACAACAACATCAACATCAATAATAACTACAACAACAATAAAACAAGGGCAACAAAAGGGAAAATAAATAGTAAAAAAAATTTTTTAAAGGCATTTTCCTCTCTAGATACTGTACAATTTCCTCAGAATTATTTCTACACAAACCAGCCTTTTCTTTCTTTCTTTCTTTCTTTCTTTTACTTAAAGATTTTATTTATTCATGAGGAGGATAGGAAGAGAGAGAGAATGAACCAGACATCATTCTGGTACATGTACTGCCAGGGACTGAACTCAGAACCTCATGCTTGAGAGTCCAATACTTTATCCATTGTGCCACCTTCAGGACCACAAACATACCAGCCCTTTCTTCTAGTAAAAGAGCAAGTATATAATAACTAATATTTTATTTTTTAAAATCTAATATTAGTCTATTGCACTTAACTGGATCATACCATCTGCTAAGAATGCACTCAGCAAAACAAAGTTAGAACCTGACTGATCTATGTAAAGACAGGAATTCATCTCATCACTGGAATATGTTTGGTTAGAAAAAAGACAACTGCTGCAGCAGAAAAAAAAAGTGAATAAAAAACTGCCTCTTTGAGTATTCAAAGAGCCACTTCTGCCCTGCAGAGAGCATGTGACATTTTCAGCAGAAGCAGCAGCTCTGTGGGGAGGCCCACTCCTCTGAGAATTGATGCATTTTCTAAAAGAGAGAAAGGGGAAACTGTTATAAGTACTTGGTGAACAGCACTTCCAGAGATACTGAATAATCAGAATATGCCTTTATTTCATACATATCAGTGAAGCCACAAGATAACTTCATGACAATCAGAGACAAGAATTCCAGCCTTTCTAATAGCCTGCTACCTTCATGGAATCTTTAGTGCCCATGTTACATTCCTAGGCTTTGTACTCAACTCTTAGCACTTAACCAACCTTCTATCCCCAGGGCCTACCGAAGGATCTCATAGCAACTGCAAGTCCCTCTCTTTCTGAGTTAAGTAAATACTTAAAAAATATGCTAAGAATACAGGTCCAAGAAGGATTCAGAGAACCTAGTGGGGGTTGTATTGTTATGTGGGAAACCGGGGAATGCTATGCATGTACAGACTATTGTGCTTACTGTTAAATGTAAAACATTAATTCCCCAGTAAAAAAAATGAAAAAAAATGAAATACCATCACAAAGAAAAAAAATACGCTAAGAATCAAAATCATTTTTTTCTGGGCTTCATGATAGAATTATAAAAATAAATAATAACAACGAAAACCTATACCTTGCTTCTCCAATTTTAACTCTAATACTATTATAACTCCCAAAGGTCACAGACAGCACAGGACATAAAATTCTTGCTTTTCTGGTGTCAACGACCCTTCAATGAAACTGTCTCCACCTTATCTATGATAAGGTGCAGTTCTACCCTATCTTTGAGGTTTAGTGCCTCTGGCTCAAAAAACTGTTAGATACCTTCTTTCTAAAATAAAAAGGAAGATTAACACATTTAGATAAAAATGTTTGAATATGTAATTAACACTTATGTCAAAGAAGTCAAATATGTATTTATAAAAAAGGAGCCCATTAAAGTGTCAGGCAGATGGCCTGCAGATTATTCATAGTTACCAACTCAACAATATTCTCTGGGATTTTTTAAAAGTAAATTTACGAGGGGTCGGGTGGTAGCACACCTGGTTCGGCGCACATGTTGCAATGTACAAGGACCCACCCGGGGTTCAAGCCCCTGATCCCCACCTGCAAGGGAAAAGCTTAGCTAGTGGTAAAGCAGTGTTGTGGGTGTCTCTCTGTCTCTCTCCCTCCTGTATGACCCCTCCCCTCTCTCGATTTCTGGCTGTCTCTGGCCAACAAATAAATAAAGGTAAAAAAAAATTAAAGTATATGAGAGTATGCGGGGAGGAGAGAAATCGCTATGTGGTACATGCTGGGCTGGGAACGCGTAGAGAGTCTCAGTATTGAGTTCTACCAGTCAAGCCATTTCCCTAGCGTCAGGAATTATTTCTTAGGCATGCTAGACACCAAGTTTCCTTTGCCATCCAGGAAAAGTTCTCATTTCTTTGCAAGAAATTCTTTTCCTTCATTGGATTCAGTTGAGAAAAATGAAAGTGTAGATATTTTGGTTGTTTTAAATCAGTATGCACCGGCTGTAATGTCACTCCCCCAAAGTTATTTCTTTTTTTAAAGAGAAAATGGAAGGCACGAGGAGTAGAACATTTCATTTGATACCCTGATAGAAAACTTGCAACGAAATGCAATCTCCTATGCTAAGAAGCCTCAGTTTGGACTTGGGGAGAAGATACTGACTGCACAGCGCTTCTCTTTTTTTCCGCTTTATCCCACATTAGTCCAGCAGGGGTCGCATGTCTCTCAGCAGCCTAAACCTCTGGCTTCCCAGTGCCTCTAGGACCGTATCCGTATTTGCCCCAAGGTCATAGCTCCTAACCGAGCTTGCAGCCCTGGGCCGTGCACAAGAGGGAGGAAGCCTTAGGGGCGGCAGGCGCGGGTGGGTTAAAGGAGGACGCTAGGGTGGGGACTGAGGCTAGGGATGTTATCACAATGGGGTCGGGGGATGAAAGGCGCCGGGGGCCGGGTCCCCTGCTGTCAGCACCACCACCCAGGAGGGGGATGGGGTGCGCGTAGACGCTCGGGAGCCCCAGTCCGACCCAGAAGCCCGGGAGCCTCTGAGCTTGGAGCCTCGTCAAACCACCAGCGAACCCACCGGGGCGGAGGGCAGCCGGCGGCGGGAAGGGAGGTCCTGAGCCCCCGCGAGCGCCCGCAGAGACGCTCTCCCCTCCTCCGGCGCCTCGCCCGCCGGGCCCGCCCCCAGAGCGGGGAGATCACCTCCGCCCGTCACCTCCTCCTCCTCCCCCGGCCGCTCAGGTCCACCCTGGGCCCCCTCCCCGGGCCGCCCCCGAGCGCAAAGTTGGCGGGAGCCTATAAAAGGCAGTGGCGGCGCGACCCGCGGACACACGGTGCAGCCTCCCCAGCGGCCACCGCTAGATAGACACCAACTCCTACCCTGCCCGGACCAGCGGCGCGACCATGTCCCATCACTGGGGATACGACCGGGACAACGGTGAGTGCGGGCGGCGCGGGCGCTCGGGGCCCCGCACACGCGCATCTGCTGTTTACCTCCGCGGAGGGGAGGGAGGGAGCTTCCCGCCCCAGGTGCGCCCGGGGCGCCCGCCTCGGCTCCGGCCCTGGGGCGCCTGCCCGGCCCGCTCGCCCCCCTCCCGGAGGCCACTGTCGAGGAATCCCCGGGTCGCGCGGCTGCTCGCAAGGCCCGGGGGAGGAGGAGGGCGGTGCGTAGCCTCAGGACAGCCTCTTCCAGATGCGCAGTCCCAGACCCTCTTGCTCCCACCTAGGAAGAAGCCAGGCAGGATTATAATAGACAATTATAATAGAAGATGTTCGTTGCTGATCCCAGGGAATTGGGGGGTAGGGCTGGGGGAGGTCGGTCCTCAGCTACACTTCATTCTGAGCACCACCTGTGGCTAAAGTCGGCAGCGTCCTTTGTCCCGGGACGTTTTTCCTGGGCTGACTTCTGAGTTTTTCCCCTTCATCATTCCCACTTCTAACCTTCAGTGGGTCACCAGGAAACGAACTTTATCATGGCCACAAATCTGGGTTCCTTGGAACTAGCAGATGCAAGAAAAAGGTGCGTCTGGCTTATCCAGACCTTTTCTTTTCTTTCCTTTTTTTTTTTTTTCGTGGGGGGGGGGGGCAGAGGGCTTCCCTGGAAGTGGGAATCCTGACATTTAAAGGAGGCTTATCCTGGCCTGATCAATGGTTCTGTCTACTTTTATATCCAGGCAAGAGGACACGAGGAAGGAATCCCGACTTGCTTAAATTCCCAAATCCTAAACTTAAGAAGTCCTAACATTAGTGTCTACTCGGTTTCAATTAGTGCATTTAAGTAAAATGAGTATGAGGAAAAAATAGTCCTATCTATATGGGGCTCCCATTTTGTTCCATGCGCTTTGAGTGTATTGATTCTTACTCACTTAACCATCTTTAGAGGTTAAGTGTTGTTATTTCCCCACAGTACAACTGAGGAAACTGAGGCACACAGACTTTATTGTTTTCTCAAAGGTCAATCCGCTGAGTGGGAACCAGGCATGTTGGTTCCACAGTCATTGACTTTTTCTAAGGGCGCGGATGTGTCCTTCCTCACACTGGGGGATTTACAGCTCTCTCATCACCCTAGGACCTGAGCACTGGCATAAGGACTTCCCCATCGCCCAAGGAGAGCGCCAGTCTCCTATCGACATCGACACCAAAGCAGCTGTTCATGACCCTGAGCTGAAGCCTCTGAATGTTAACTATGAGCAAGCCCTTTCCCGCCGGATTCTGAACAACGGTCACTCCTTCAACGTGGAGTTTGACGACTCTCAGGACAAAGCAGGTCTGTGATCAAGAAATACCTCTGTCATAAAAAGCAGTTTAAATACTACAGTTTGTTTCAGTACATTCAGGTGTCCCTGCTGGTAATCTTCATTAGGTTTTCAGACTGTTAAGAAGTAGGCTAATTACCTTGAAGTGGCTGGAAACCATTTCTCCCCCTTCCAAGATTCTTAGTTTCTATGTAGGGCACAGAATAGCTGTGAGATCCCTGTGAAAGTCACAAAAGTTTCCCTGGCAATAAAGATCAGCTGCGGTAAATTTTGCAAACACAGCTTTTAGAATTCTTTCTGAAATATTTGTTTACCAGAAGTGGTGCCTATCTAATAAGCAGTTCGAAGTGTGTTTGTGATCTTATAAATAGGAGTAAGGGTTCAGTCCTATATGAGTCATGCACATCACCATGAGCCCAGACTTCCATGGAACTGGAGGAAGTTTCAACTCTGAGATAACCTTTTCCCTTTCTCCCTCTCTTTGTCTAAAAAAGTCAGCCCAGAGTGGGAAACTGAGATGTTGACAACATTAAATAACAGTGAGAAGAGTGATGAAAAACTAATTATTTGAAATACTGAAACTCTTGGAAACATGGTATTTTTTATTTTGTTTTTCCTCTGCTTTTGGCTAGTTTGATGAAGGTGAGACAAACCATCCTTGTTTATAGGTGGCAGTTTGTTTCACAAATGAAAATGTTTTAAAAACAGTGAATATATTGGCCTGTTCTTGACAAAAAACAATTACCATAACTTACTTGTATTAGACCTACTTACAAGATGCCTATTGAGTATTTCTTTTTCTTTTTTTTTTTTTTTTTCTTTCCCCAGTTTAGAAATAGGAAACGTCCTCTTTCAGACACAGTAGACCTTTCCTGCCTGCTGGTTGATTTAATTGCCTGTGCTCTATTTTCCCAAATGCTTTTCTCTGAACTTCATTGAGTAAGTGGAGCTACACATTGTGTGTGGTGCCACCCAAATTGTTTATCCTTAAGAGGGGAGAGAACCCTCTCAGGTAGTGTGGGAATGTGTGGCATTGATGAAAAAAGATAAAGAGAACATTCAATAATGCTATCATAATTTGGAGTTGGTGACCAAGAATACTATATACAAGATACCCTTTTTCATTCAACTGCCCGTTCATTGAATTCAGTACAGTTTTGAAAAACCTCCTCCTTGTAAATTTTTTGACACTATACATAGATATGTATATTTAAATTCTAATATACCATGAGAAGTTTAAAGGACTTGACAGTACTGAACATATAAAAAGAATGCCATAAAATTTCATGTTTTGTTTTTTGAAAATCCAAAGAAGTTTAACAACTTCAGTATATAGTTAGAACCCCTCCCCCCCTTTTTTAAAGAGATAATGTTTCAGTGTTGACCATTAAATATTTGTTTTCAATGAATGTAATTTGTATCAACTATTCACTACCTTGGATGCTAAATAAAATTGGATGTGAAGTCCTCTTAATCAACAGGGAAACAAAGAGCTAATAAATAGAACCAAAGGAGGGCGCATCCTATGTATTCATTATTAATTTGTGAAACAGATGTTCCAGAAATATTATTGAAAAGTAAATTTCAGCATGGTGTCAGCTAAAACTGAGTTCAACTATCAGTTCTGCCACCAGCTAGCCCAGTAGCCATGGGAATTACAGTGATTTAACCTCTCTAAAATTTTAGTTTTCGTAAATGTAGAGTGTCAGCATCATCTACAACAGATAAGATTATTGAATTAGTATTTAAAATTTTGAAATTTACATGTCCCAAACATCCCTAATATATTAAACTATATGGAGGCTAAGATGATGTATCCCATGGAGTGCACATGTTATGATTCACAAGGACCTGGGTTCAAGCCCCTGGTCCCCTGCAGGAGTGAAGCTTCACAGGTGGCAAAACAGTGCTGCAGGTGCCTGTCTTTCTTTCTCTCTCCCTTTCTGTTATTCTTTTCCTTTTCAATTTCTGTCTCTATCAAAAATAAATTAAGTAAAAATAAAATATTTTTTAAAAAGTTTAAAAAAGAAAATATGTACTGCTTTCATATGACTGCTATTAAGTGTTATACCACAAGCACATCAAATTCTGATGGGTTTCTACTTGACAGTAACTAATTTGAACCATCCGGAATTTTCCAATTATTTTGTCTTGTTGAATAACACATCTATCTATTATTCAAGTCACTCGTCATGTTTAGATTTTGAAGCCAAAAGGTTGAGATAGGGACTTAAAACCCAGGTCTTTGGAGACACAGGTAAATTTCACCTAGTTCTTATAGGTGAAATTAAAAAGTCCTTACTGATTAAATGCAAGATAAACCAGGTGCCATGAGGGCAGCTTTGAGTCCACACTCTTTAGCTGTCTCCCTGGGGCCCAACCAGGAGATGCCTAGTGCAAGAAAGAAAGGCACTGAAGTAATAGAGACTGAAAGTCACTTTGAAAAGTGCAGCAAGAAGTGGCCCAAGGAACTAAGGAAACATGAAAGAGGCTTAGGAGTTGGCCAGAATAAGTCAGGGAGAACTTTCCAGGGTAAATAAGACTGACATTGAAGCTTAAAGAATTTCTTTGTTTTAGGAGGAAACACAGTAGGTGCTCTACACAGGCAAAGAAGTCTGCTAAAAATAAGGTGAAGAGTGAATGTTAAAAAAAAAAAAAAAAAGCCTGCTCTCCTTACATGTGAACAGCTCCTTTGTGATTTTATCCATGTTGATTCAGCATTTTTAGTTATTTTAATTAAACAATGAAGCATTTTTTAGATTGCAGAATATATTAAAGTTTACCAAAGGAAAATAAGTCAGCGGAATCCACACACACACACACACACACACACACACACACAACTGGCAAAGAAACACCTTTTTTTTTTTTTCATTTTTAAGGATCCTAGGATCTCAAGATAGATCAAACAGTATACTCTGCTTGACTAACCATCACTTCAGAATGGAAGCTGAATCTTCAAATGATAGCCATATTAATATTTATTGAATCATACCATGTTTTATAAAAACGAATATAATTTTCAGCATGCTTGTGTCTAAAAATAATTTTAATATTTTGGTAACTTAACTTTTTAAATCAATTGTTTAACATTTCCTTTTATTAGAAATCATTTTTGTGGCATTAACATATTTAGATAACCCTTTATTCTTATGTGCATTTAAATGTTTGGTTCATGTATATTTTTTCCTCAGTGAGATTTCAGTCTTTAAGAACTCATATATTCAGTACTCAAATTTAGCGCGAATGTTATTTTATGCCCAAATTTACATACTTGGGTATCAGAAAGTCAGCTGGCAGTGCTTATTGCTGTTTTTAAGCCTGGAGAATTCTTTTAAATGTGAAATCAATAGGATTTAATTAGAAGCTTAGGTTAAAGCACTCATCAATCTTCTAAATTCCTTTAAAAATAAGCCCATTTAATTTAGTGAAAAAATGTTAATCCTGCTAGGCTTTTTTTTTTTTTAATGATTAAAAAATAACTCTGCTTGAGATCTTTTATTACTAGCTTTATTTGGAGAAAAGTAGTCAAACTATTAACTCTGGCTAACTTATTAACTCCTACTAATTAGTTTAAAAATTTTCTACTTTATCGCAAAGTTAGAAGCACAGCCCTAAATTCTTGGGTTAACCTATATAAAACTTTCATATCACTTATTTCAGAATATTTTTTTGTTTTAAAAAAAAGTCGGGAAGAAGCTGAGATTATATGTGCCCATTTCAGGCATACCATTGTGTGATATGATGAAAGGATTTTCATGCAGGAGACTTACTTTGATTTTTAGAGGCTTGCTTTTGAAGCTTTAAATATTTTCCTTCCGCAGACACTATGTTAAAAGGAAGTATAACAATAACAGATGAGAGGGCTTGTCATACCATTCTGTTATTGGTGTGGGCATAATCATAGGTATCTATAAAACTGGCCAAAGCACTCTAAACACTGTATTTAGTCAATCTCATATCAAAAGAGCTTTCTTAAAAAAAAAAAAAAAGTGCATGTAATTGCCACATACTTGAGCATAATAACTTCTCTTCTTTTGAATGCTAATTGTGTTTACTTTCCTTAAAGAAACAGATGAATATTTCACCACTTTAGAAGAAATGAATGTGGGCAGCTTTTTTCTGAGGTCTTGTCTACAATGAAATACCATTTTCTTTAGGCGATAGGCCTAGACTTGGCTCTTGCTAAAAATGCAAAACAACAATAGGTGATTTAATAAATTTAAAATTAGCCATGTGGACGATTGCTCACCTGCTAGAAATGCTTGGTAGTTTCATTTTGTTTTTCGAGATTTAGTTGTTTGTATCATTAACAGGTCATCACTAAGAATTACTGAAAATAGTTTATGTGCATTTTATTTGGTTTACTAATTAAGTGTATCTTTATGTATTGACCAAGTGATTAGGAAGGAAAAACAATTAATTGCTAGGCCAAGGAGACAGTGAAGAGGTAGTACACCAGATTTTCTTGTTTGCTGTGGGTTCAGCCTCCAGTACCACCATATGCTAGAGTTGAACACTGCTCTGGTGTGTGTGTGTCTCTCTCTCTCTCTCTCTCTCAGGCTTAAAATAAATCATATAATTTTTTACTGTTTCATTGCTTTCTAATTTAATATTTCAAATTAACTTTATTTTTAATAGCTTATTTTTCTAATCTTTATTTATTATTGGAAAGAGACAGTCAGAAATTGAGAGGAAAGGGCATGGTAGAGAGGGAGAGAAACAGAAAGATACCGACAGCCCTGCTTTACCACTCATGAAGCTTTCCCCCTGCAGATGGGGTTAGGGGGCTTGAACCTGGGTCCTTGTGCATTGTAACATGTGCTCCACCAGGTGTTCCACCACCTGGCCCCTCAAGTTAACTTTAAATTATTAACTTGTCTGCTTTTAATTTGTACAAGTAGTCTAATTTATCTGAATATTATTGAGGTGACTCGTTAATTTTCACAAATAATGTCACATACATAATTTTTAAGAGTATATAGGAAGGCAGATTATATTTGCTTGTTTTGTGCAGTATACATAAACTGTATAACTGATAGCTGATCATAAAAATTAAATTTAGTTAAATTTTCTATTGATATTTGGTGTAAAATCAAGTGTTAAGAGACTTGAAAAAGATCTCAAACAAACAAGCCAGCAAAAACCCAATTTATGGATTCTCACCCCTTGTGTGACACATTTCTACAAATCATTAATTCTCCAGAGCCCCCACTAATATGACTGTTTTAACTGAGAAAAAAATATAGTCAGAAATTTCATGTTTTTAAAAGTCATTTTTGCAGAATAAAAATGTTTCCTTTTTTGGTGAAATAGTTAAGAAATAGTCAACTAGTTGAAGACTAGAAATGCTGCTTTATGTAGGATTTCATACCCTTCCCCAATTACAATGGTGGTCTTGTCAGAATATATCTAAATTCCTATTTTTAAGTAGGTCTATAATCATACACCATTTGTAAGTTTTTCCTTGCATTTTTTCACTATTTTTGTTTTCTCTTGTACTATTATAAGGCAGTACATATGCCTACTGATTAGGAGGCAAAGAGAAAGGCCCTACTCAGATATCTCCAAGCCAGCTTTACCTTCTGTTTGAATAGATGAATACTGTTACCATAGAAGCATTTTTAGGTGAAGTTAAGTCTATACTTTGTCTCTTTATTTTGCATAGCAAAAGTCAGTTTAAGCTCATTCTTTAGTGGCAATATAAACTATAGCTACTGAAAAATACTTACAGCAGGTGTTTTTAATTCCAGTTCTAGAGAAATAAGGTTGAGATAGTAGGTCAAGATTAATTTTAAGAGCTGCCTAGTATTTTGGTTAAATTCCATTAATGTATATGTTTTGAGAAGGAGTATGGAAACGCTTTGTGAAGGAAAAGGGAAAACAATAATTTCTTATTATTTAAACTCTCTCAAGATGAAACTAATATCTATAATAATATAATAATCTATAGTTAGACTAAGGTTTAACAATATGATTTCTGGTATTGATTTTATTGTAACAGAACTATGTAAATAGTAGAGTTATTACAATTATCAAGCGATAATTTTTAAAGTTAGAATTTTATATTCTTGTAGATAATAGTGTACTTTAGTAGATAATCAATACATTTCACTTGAAATGGTTAATAACCAGATGTAGACATTTTATAGATTAGGAGATTAAGATCAGAGAAGCCAAATTCAAAGCAGATTGGGGGAGGGGCTAGTTAATAATAGTCATGAGCCCAGTTCTACAGAATTTGGGAAGCCCGTGTAAGGAAAATTAATTTTATATAACTGCAAAGATCAAGGGAATGCTTACTGTCCTAGTATATGAGAGAATAAGCAGAGTTGACCATAGGGTAGGCACTGGGTGCAGGAGAAGAGGTTTCTGAGTTTATAGGTGTGCAGTAAGCTATCCCTGGCTTGAAGCTGCACTTCCTAAATCATTCATGGGATAAGTAGCAGTTTCTCTTAAAAGTTGCTTCTCTAAAGAATAGGAAAGCTATCAGGGGAGGGGATGGGATACAGAGTTCTGGTGGTGGGAATTGTGTGGAGTTGTACCCCCCTTATCGTATGTTTTTTTTTTTTTTGTCAATGTTTCCTTTTTATAAATAATTAAAAAAAATGCTTCTCTCTACACCTGAAACCACGACTCCAAAACAAATCCAGAAGAGTATCAGCGTTCTCAGTAGACATATATGGGGAAATTTTCCATCCTTCAGCCAACACAAGTGAGGGAAGGAAGAACCAACTGAAATGATTTTGTTTAGCAGTGTAGACTAAACTGAAGTCTGTCTTTATTTTTTACAGAGCAAAAATGTTGTTTCAGGCAGAAATGTATTATAAAATAGGACTAGAGATAATAATATTTAGTAGTGTGTACCTTGTGCATATATATTAATAAGTGTATACTTATATCCACATGCACATATGTATATATATATATATATATACATACATAATATATATTTTTACATTTTAGTGCTGAAAGGAGGACCTCTTGCTGACACTTACAGGTTGATCCAGTTTCACTTTCACTGGGGTTCCTCTGATGACCAAGGTTCTGAGCATACTGTGGATAAAAAGAAATATGCTGCAGAGGTAAGTGATGCATTTTTCTTCCCAGAGAAACCATGTAAATTGATATTTAGCATCAATTTGAAAAGCCTAATATTGTAAATCAGACTCAAACCCAATAAGCTCTTTTGTTTTCAAAGGACCCTCATATTTATTTGCTTCTTAAAATCTTAGTGATAGTGTGATGATTGCTGTAAAACTTTCTCTGATATCTTCAAGGACATTTTTTGAAGAAAAAAAATATATTTTTTTTAAGTAGAAGGGTTCTGTCCTAATACAAATCTAGAAATAAAATTCACCTTCTCTTAAACATATGTGTCTCTTTTGGTCTTAGAGTTGTGGACAAAATCACTGGCTATTATATTCAGTAGTGCATAATTAGTGCATAATGTTTGTACTGTGGCCAGATGGTGGCACACCTAGTTAAGTGCTCACATTACAGTGTTCAAGGACCCAGGTTCAAGCCTCTGGTCCCTACCTCCATGGGGAAAGAAGCAGGGCTGCAGATGTCTCTCTGTTTATTTCCCTCTCTATCTCTAGCCCCTCAATTTTTCTCTGTCTCTAATAAATAAATGAATAAATAAATTAAATATTTAAAATAAATGTTTTTACTTAAAATTGTCCACATTTTCAATTTCCTTAGTTACCTCTAGTTATGAAGAAAAGATCAATGGGGAAAAAAAAAGGTCTCTAGGCATATATTATATAAGTCATTGATTGTTTATGTATTTGTTCTTGCTTTGTTTTGTTTTTGTCTCCTCTGGCTTTAGCTTCACTTGGTTCACTGGAACACCAAATATGGGGACTTTGGAAAAGCTGTGCAACAACCTGATGGACTGGCTGTTTTGGGTATTTTTTTGATGGTTAGTTGGTGTTCCAACCCTTCCTTCCTTGTTTTTTAAAAAAGATTGGTCATACAGATAACTCACGACAAACAGAACATTGTATAAAACTGACTAGGCAGAACCTTTGCACCCTTACTATCTGCGGGTAATAGTCAAGATAGAAAACAAAAGGACAATTTAAGAAGTACTTATTAGGTACCAGATATACGGAAATATGTGTATGTATTTGAATTATGAGATGAGAAAAATATGTACTAAAGAGAATGAGAAATATATTATAATTTAATGTTTAACAATGTTTTCACTGATCCATAAGGATCAGTGAAATAGTACACTTGGGTGATGTGCTATTGCCAAGTGGGCATCCCAAGTTCAAGCCTGTCCTTCACCTCGCTGGAGGAAATTTCAGTACTGTGGTCTCTTTCACTCTCCCTCTTTGCCTGGAGTGGTAAAGCTCTGCTGATCCAAAAAAAAAAGTTTGACTTTAAGCTAGATAATACTATATCTTGCTGGACAGTGTTAAATTAAGGTCAAGTTTTAAAGGGATAAAGGATGATGACTTGACAGTGGTATATGCCAGACAGTACTGGGTATACATGATGTTAACTTGCCCTCTGAACAGTTGTACAACAAGAGAAGAAAGGTGTAGATTGAAGATACATAGATCTTGACATATGTGTGTATGTGTGTGTATATACAAGTTTATATACAATCATCTAAAGGAAGCATGGTGAGGGAGATAATATTACTGAGCATGTAATCCTGACACATTGCAAAATGGGAGGCATTTAAAGTAGTGGGAAAAATGCCAGTTAAATGACTGAAAAGGAACACAGGATTCATGGGACATTTAAGAGGCTAGGAAAATAAAAAAAGTTAAGGAGAGAACACAACAGTATAAAATCCCACCAGAAGATTGAGGTTATTACTGGAAGAGTGTCCTTTGCTTTGCTAGTTGAGGGTTACTGGCAACATTTGAAGGGCTTGTTTCCAAGAAACTTCAGAAATAAAAGTGGATGGAGGTGAGCAAGAGTAGCTAAGGAAGATGCCAGTGCAATTAGAAACACTGACGGGTGGCACTTAGCAAGTTGTAGATTTCAGTTTACCATCTGAAGAAATTTTATTATAGAATTGCCCAACAGTTAGGTTTTAGTGCCTTCTTTCTTGTATTTTTCCATAGGTTGGCAATGCTAAGCCAGGTCTACAAAAAGTCATTGATGTGCTGGATACCATTAAAACAAAGGTAAAGTTGAATTTTCTGTCTCTGTAGAGTACCTCTTTCTCATACCCTACCTAACAAAATGCTTTTGATCAAATGAGTAGTCTCTATTTGATAAATGGTACTTTTATAAGCAGTTAATTAAGAGACAATATTATTTATGTATTAACTTGGCTTTATCCAAAAGTTGATCCTAATGTTATTTTAACGTTCAGATTTGCATTTATTTGATACAGCTTTCAGATGATTTAGATATTCACATGCAAAAAGTCAGTGAATCTTAAGCTTGCAAATGGAGCTCAAAAACCATTTGGTAAAATTACTCACTCTTTCATACAGCAGATATTTATGGAGAATTTACTATGAGTTAGTGATTTTCTTATATAGGAGATATAACTGGGGGGAGGCAGGCAGTGACACACCTGACTGACTGCACATATACTATATAAAAGGACCCGTTGTTCAAGCCCCCAGTCCTCACCTATAGGGAGCATCTTCATGAACAGTGAAGCGGTACTGTAGTTGTTTATCCGTCTCTTTCCCTCTTTCTCATCTTGCCTTCCAAATTTCTCTCTGTGCTATCTATGAACTTAAGAGATTCAGTGGTGAACATGACAAAGACGGCCATGTTTCACATGCTATGAACTTACTTTATTCATTCATGCTATATTTAATTCTTTTTAAAATAATATAGTCATTTTTATTTTATTTAAAGGGTAGAGAGACAGAAGCTGAAAAGGAAAAGGGAGATAGAGACAGCTGCAGCACTGCTTCACCACCTGTGAAGATTTCCCCTTGCAGGTGGGGACCAGGTGCTTTAACCCAGGTCCTTGCGCATGGTAATGTGCTCTTACTCAGGTATGCTACCTCCCTGCTCCACTTAAATCAATCCCCCCACACACACCCCCATCACTGACCAGCTCTGGTTTATGGTGGTGTGGCAGACTGAATCTGGGACTTCAGAGCCTCAGGCATGAGAGTCTCCTTGCATAACCATTATGCTATTCTACCCTGTCCCACTTAAATCAGTTCTGAGGCACAGCTTCATCAAGGCCATTGAGCATCTCCTTAAACACTATAGTTACCAGTGAAACCCAGGCTTTGAGTTATGGTCAAATTAAAGTAGCATTCAGGTTTTGAAAGACTCACCATTACTCCTAGCTTAATTCTCTGTATTGTAGAGTACTCTAAGCCTTATCTCTCCTCTACTTGACCTTATTTTCTCTCTCTTTTATTTCTTAAATCTTACTATATTTATTTATTATTTATTGGATAGAGGTATCCAGAAATTAAGAGGAAGGGGGAGATAGAGAGGGAGAGAAACAGAAAAACACCTGCAGCGCTACTTCACTTGTGAAGTTCTTTCCCCCTGCCGGTTGGGCCCGGGATGGGAAGGGCAGGGCTATAGAACCCAGCTCCTTGTGTACTGTAATGTGTGTGCTCAACCAGGTGCACCACCACCCAGCTTTGGACCTTATTTTCTCTCTAATAAACTTCCACCTGCCCCCAGACTAGTTATCTTTAGTTTCTGCTAAGTATTCTTATGTGACAGCTTTTTTTCTTTTTACAACAACCTTGTCATTTTCTAGTGACCCATTGCTGTTTGCATTTTCTATTTTAAAAGCACAGTGAACCTATGGCTTCTGGAGGCCATTTTTATTTCTTCCATTTCTTTTCCTCTTTAAAATTGGAGAGGGGAGATAGATAGGTAGGGAGGGGGGAAAAAGACACCTGCAGACCTGGTTCAGGGCTCTTTGCGTGTGGGGAGTGGTGACTCAAAGCTAATTCCTTGCACAAAGTTAAATTGTGTGCCACTGCCTGATCTCCCCCCATCCCCGTATACAATTTTTTTTTAAACCTAGTTATCAAATAGTATAGTAAGATAATCACTTCCTCATCAGCTATACCATGTTTTTGTTAATGCAGTCTAAAATCATACTATTTCGGTGGTGACGGTTTCACTTTACTATTAATGTCTATCAAAATTCATTTAATGACCTATGTAAAGGATAATTTCTTTTTTTTTTTTTAATTTTTTATTTAAGAAAGGATTAGTGAACAAAAACATAAGGTAGAAGGGGTACAACTCCACACAATTCCCACCACCCAATCCCCATAATCTCCCCCCTCCCATGGTAGCTTTCCCATTCTCTAGCCCTCTGGGAGCATGGACCCAGGGTCGTTGAGGGTTGCAGAAGGTAGAAGGTCTGGCTTCTGTAATTGCTTCCCCGCTGAACATGGGCGTTGACTGGTCGGACCCACTGAGACATTGCCATGTGAAAATGATAGATTATCTCGCTCATGTCTTCACATCTGTATTTCCAAATCAAATGTTTTCTGTCCGTTTTTGTATCCTGATCAATGTGGAACTTCTCTTCAGAAAGTTCCTATTTGCCTGTGAAATAGCTCATCTAGAGAGTGCTCTGCTTTGCCATGTGTACAACCCAGGCTTGAGCCTGGCTTCTACTGCATTGAGGGAAGCTTTGGTGCTGTGGTCTCTTTCTTTCACTCTCTCTCTCTCTGCCTATGTGTCACCCTATTTTTCTCTAAAATGTAAAAAATAAGATAAAAAAAACCTTAACTTTCAGGATGCTCAAAGAAAACATACCTATTACCTACTTTTTTTTTTTTTGGTGGTAGGTAACTGATTTATTTTGTTGTTTACAATTAACAGCTTACTATGTTGAAGGTAGTGTCAGAAACAGAAATACACGGACTCTATAAAGACAAAAATATGCCACTAAAAGACCATGTTACAGGCCAAGGTGAAAACCAAAACAACTCTGAGGGTAAAAAAAGATTTCCTAATAATAAAAGACAATATACATTCTTATACTAATTTAAAAAATGCGTGACACAGATAATGTGTGTTAAGTCTTTTAAAATTGTCTAACATCTAAGATGACCTATTTTAAACATCCAGCATTTCTTTAGTTATTGCAAAACTCATGTATTGATTATACTATGATGGTCTTTCAAAACGATGGACTTCAAACAAAGCTTTGGTTATTATTAACATTTTGCAGTTTGCTTCATTATCAGAAACAGTGCATTAAACAACTAGATTGTTCCTAATCCACTTTTATTCTTAAAAAAACTTTACTGTTTGACCAAATACAATATAATAAAAGACTATATTTACTTTTCCTGGTCTTTCTATATGTATACATGTACAATCTGAAATCAAAATTAGCACTTATACATCCATTTTAGAGTCAACAATTCTTTTTTTTATTAGTGACTTAACATTGACTTACAGAATTATAACAGGGGTATAAATCTTCACCACCAGCATTCTGTATACAGGGGTATAAATCTACCACCAGCATTCTGTATCCCCATTCCCTCCATTGGAAGCCATAGTAGTTTTCCCAAGATTGCAGACATGTATTGACTATTATTTTTACAACTATCTGTACATATTTGTTCTTTTTTTTTTTCTCCTCTGGTCCTGCCCTCTTTTCCCATCCAAGTCACACCCACATCAATTACTGTTTCCAAATGTCCTTTCTTTTTTCCTCTTCTCTGGTCATCTTCCCCTACTATTTCTCCTCTTCTGGAAGTATGGAACAAAATTCTTTTTGGGGTACTTAAGGTAAAAGTTCTGACTTCTGTAATAGCTTCTCTGCTGGACATGGGTGTCAACAGGACAATTTATACCCCTAGCCTATTTCTGTCTTTCCCTAGTGGGACAGGGCTCTGGAGAGGTGACACATTGGTGAGGTCATTAGGCCAGGGAAGTCAGGATGGAGTCATGATATCATCTGCAACTTGGTGGCTGAAAGGCAGTAAGACAGGAACCAAAAATTAGGGATAGAGTACATGAAAATAGGGATCTCAAGGTAGAAAGAAGCTAGAAGTCTATTTTAGGTATGTTCCTTGAGGCCCGTGACTTTTGTCGGTTTTCTTGAGTTTGATAGCTAACATGGAAGTGGACAAAAATATTATTTGGGAAGATGGTGTGAGAGTTAAGAATAGGGCTAGAAAGCTGGATTAGAGCGTAGAGTAGCTTTCAAACATGAAACAAACATGAATAAAATTAACTGTTTACCCCATCAACCTAACTGAGGGCCCATATATATTCATATTTAGCACAGGAGCATGTGTAACCGCTGAATCCTTGTTGGTCTGAGCTCGCAGTTCATGGTCAAAACTGGGAACATTCTAGGCTGCACTCATTTCAGGACCAGTTTCCTTGGAGTGGCAGGGTAGGATGATCCAGCCTCTCTTCGGTACCACTGCTAATTTATAGGGAGGACAAATTCCTGGAGTGGCCCACAAGAGGGCTAATGATGACGTTCCTGATGGAAGCAGTGTCACCAATTCTTTAAGACATCAATACTGTTTAAACGTGATTCAGTAGGTTGTCTTGCAGTCCAATTAAGAGTTAAACCATCATTTACTTCTGATTTAATATTTACATTGCTGTAAATATTTGCTACTACAGTGAACACTCTTCTAAACGTCCTTCTTTATACATACTTGATATATTTTATTGATAATCAGCAGTATTTTTAAGCCTTTTGACTTATTTTACCAAACTGTCTGCCAGAAAGACTATACCAATTTACATCAATAAAAAACCTAAGCATTCCATTTATTATTTTTTAAAACAAATTTAATGGAAGAAATGTAAAACGGTGAGAGTTCTCCCCCATGACCCCAAAATGTGAGACTCTTCTCATTTGTTTGTTGGCCACTGCTTTTCTTCTGTTTCTTGAAGCAACCTGAGTTCTTTGAAAGGCATCCCTGATACATGCACTGTTTTGTTGAATGAATGGTCTTCCTTTGTGGACAAGGGCATGAAAACTGCCTGTCTTCTCCATGGTTTTTGAAGTGAAACACAAGTTCCCAACATGCATGGGATTAGAAAGTCATCTTATCTTCTGAGCAAGCATGCTATTTTAATGTCTTGGTAATAAAACAGAAAAGTGGGCCATATTCTTCAGGTTGTGGAGAGTTTCTGACCATTCCATGGATCCTATCTGAAGTATGGTAGTAAGGAGTAATCTTTTGGCTTTATTTGCATTTTCTTTCAGGGTCTTTAAGACCCGGTCCACTGACACCGCTTCTTCATGCTCTTTCCAGCAATCATAATCAGTTGCCATGGCAATACTTGCATAGCAAAGTCCAGCCTCCTTAGCAAGAACCACCTCTGGCATGGTGGTCATGTTGATGACATCTGCTCCCCAGGTGCGAAACATGAAGCTTTCTGCCCGGGAGCTGAAACGAGGTCCCTCAATTGTGACCATTGTCCCTTTTGAGTGGCACCAGAGTCCTAGCTTCTTAGCTGTCTCTATAAGGACCTCTCTTGTTTTGGGGCAGAATGGTTCAGCCACTGGAATATGGCAAACTCCTCTGGCACAGGAATGACTTCCATCATAGAAGGTCTGAGCTCTTTTGGTGGTCCTGTCAATGAACTGGTAGATGACAACAATGTTACCAGGTTGGATCTCTTCCCTCAGGGAGCCACACATTACCTACTTCTTATCTTCTGTCTTTCTCTGCCTTCTTCTCTAATCATGGGACAGGGCAGGCAGGGTAGATAGCATAATGTTTATGCAAAGAATCTCTCATGCCTGGGGCTCAGAAGTCCTGGGTTCAACCTCCCATGCCACCAGAAGCTAAGAGCTGAGCAGTGCTCTGGAAAAAAAAGAAAAAAGAAAACAGATCTAATCATGGTACATTTTTAACCCTTATGTTTGCCGTGTTTCAGGGTAAGAGTGCTGACTTCGCTGGCTTTGATCCTCGTGGCCTTCTTCCTGAAAGTCTGGACTATTGGACTTACCTGGGCTCGCTGACCACCCCTCCTCTCCTGGAATGTGTGACCTGGATCGTGCTGAAGGAACCTATCAGCCTTAGCAATGAGCAGGTCAGATTTCTAACTAGAGCTTGCTTAGGAAGGTGGAATAATTTGACCAGGCAGAAGAGCTTGGCTTTTGGGATTTAATTTTGCTGCTGCTGCTGCTTCTGGCTATGGAACTGAGGTTTGCAACAGTGCCTAGAAAATAACTCAGCATTCAGATTTGTCATTATTGTCCATAGTATAGGCAGTTTGTTTACCTAACTTTTGCATACAAAAAAAAAATCTGAGACCCAAAATAATGAGATTTCATATTTAAGGTTACATAGGTATCAGTGATAATTTCCAATTTATTACTGATTACATAAAGATCATTGTAATTTTATCTCATAATATACTTGAGAATTCTGATAAAGGTAAAAGTCAGACCTTGGAGGAAAAGTATCTTTGAAGGCTCATTACAGCTTAGACTAGTGACTTACACAATTCCCTAACTCCGCATACTATTTCATTTATGATTTTCAAGTTGTAAGCACAGTAGGAGCAAATGCAGATGAACTTTTCCTATACTATCTCTACTTGCATAGTTGAAATGTAGGAAATGGATATTCCTCAGTAGAATCCAGTAGAATCTGGACTTTGGGGACAAGTGGTGGCACACTTGGTTGATCACACAGGATACCGCACACGGGACCCTGGTCCTCAACTGGTTATGCTTCACAGGTGGAGAAGCAGTGCTTCAAGAGTCTTTCTTTCTCCCTCTCCCTCTCTGTCCTTTCAAATATAAGAAAAATACAATAAAATAAATTAAAGCAAAAAGCCTGCTGAGGGGGTCAGGCTGTGGCTCAGTGGGTTAAGCGCATGTGGCGCAAAGCGCAAGGACCAGCATAAGGATCCTGGTTCGAGCCCCCGGCTCCCCACCTGCAGGGGAGTCGCTTCACAGGTGGTGAAGAAGGTCTGCAGGTGTCTATCTTTCTCTCTCCCTCTCAGTCTCCCCTTCCTCTCTCTGTTTCTCTGTGTCCTATTCAACAACAAATGACATCAACAGTAACAGTAATAACCACAACAACAATGGCAACAAAAGGGGGAAGAAAAAATGGCCTCCAGGAGCAGTGGATTCATGGTGCAGGCACTGAGCCCCAGCAATAACCCTGAAAGCAAAAAAGCCTCCTGGGTCTCAATTCTGAATAAATTTTCTATTTTTTTGTCACTCACTTATATTTTATCACTCCAGACTAACTTTCAGATGGGGAGTGGGGGAGAGCAATACAGGAATAAAGGGAACCTTTATTCAGTACAGTAAGAGTCAGGCTCAAATGTGGGTTTTTCACATGGCAAAGCAGTTACACTATGGAAGTGAGCTACTTTGCCAATTCAGATCTTGAATAATTTGAGGAGAAAGTCACCAACTAGCAGGCTTGAAAATTTCAGCTAGGTAGTTGTAGTTTTAATATTTTAAAATTTTATTTTTTTATACGTGGTAGAATGACATATGAGAGGAAAAGAGAGAACAAGTACAGTACCACTCTCTATTAAATGTGACATGGGGTTGACCCAGGAGCTTCACATGTGCAAGTCCCGAGCGCTCGCAGTTGAGCTACTGCCCTAGTTACTCAACGGAGGAGTTATACAATTTTTGGTTTTGGTTTTGTCTTTCTTACTCCAAGCCTTGCACATATGCAATTTCGCCACTCCCAAACTCTTTCCTTCTTTCTTTCTTTCTTTCTTTCTTTCTTTCTTTCTTTCTTTCTTTCTTCCCTTCTTTCTTTCCTCCTTTCTTTCCTCCTTTCTTCCTTCCTTCCTTCCTTCCTTCCTTCCTTCCTTTCTTCCATTCTTCCTTTCTTTCTTTTTCTCTATTGCACTCTTTAGCTCTAGCTTGTAGCCATGCTACCTCCCAGGCTGTTTTTTATGAAGGAGAGAAAAAGTGGGAGAGGCAGGACAGCATCATCAAAGCTTTCCCCAGTCTCATGTGATGCCAGCTCTTAAGCCTAAGCTGTATACATGGAAAGGTACATGTGCTATCCAGGAGCTGTCTCTTTGGCCTTATAGTGTGTTTTAAATTTACAAAAGCTCCTATAGTACTTTAAAATTAAAATTGGTATCACAGAAATTTAAAGCTATGACTTACTGTAGTGTACATACAAGTTGAATTTTTTTTTAATTTTGCAGGATAGCTATAAATTGAGTGAGGAGGGGGGAGAGAAAGAGAGACCTGAAGACCTGCTTCCCTACTCAAAAAACTTAAACGGGCGGCCGGGAGGTAGTGCAGTGGGCTAAAGTGCACATGCTGCAAAGCGCAAGGACTGGTATAAGGATCCCAGTTCAAGCCCCCAGTCCCCTACCTGCAGTGGGGTGGATTCACAAGCGGTGAAGCAGGTCTTCAGGTGTCTATCTTTCTCTCCTCCTCTCTATCTTCCCCTCTCTTTATCTCTTTCTGTCCTATCTAATAACAATGACAATGATAGACAACAAGGGCAACAAAAGGAAAAAAGTAAGCTCCATGATTCATGGTGCAGGCACTGAACCCCAGCAATAACCCTGGAGGCCAAAAAAGAAAAAAAAAAACTTAAACCTTGGTCATTGTGGTGCACTGTATGTAATGCTTCTGTTCAGCTGGGTATACCACTGCCCAGCCACTACTTGTTGATTTTTAATGACGTACACCTGGAATTTTTTTTAAATTTTTATTTATAAAAAGGAAACTGACAAAAAACACAGGATAAGAAGGGTACAACTCCACACAATTCCCACCATCAGAACTCCATATCCCATCCCCTCCCTTGATAGCTTTCCTATTCTTTAACCCTCTGGGAGTATGGAGCCAAGGTCATTGTGGGCTGCCGAAGGTGGAAGGTCTGGCTTCTGTAGTTGCTTCCCCACTGAACATGGGTGTTGGCAGGTTGATCTATGCTCCCAGCCTGGGTAATGTAAAGGATTTAAGAATTGAGCTTGGGTAGACTCATACCTATGTTTCTCAATATCTAAGCAGAAATGTCAACTGATCCCTTAAACTCTCAGGTTTACAGACCCTGGATTATCTTAATTGTACAGATGCTATAAATCATCTTCCCTAAGAAAACATTTTCACTTAGATCAAGAATTCTTGTTGTAAATCATCTTGGAAATATTTGGTAAATGTTTCATGCTAATTTTAAAATTAAAAGAGGAAAATATAAGTGCACTGAAATTTTTCTCCCAAATAACATCAGTGATTTTTTCTGTCTTAAATACATACGTATATAATCTAGATGTGACTCCCTAGCTATTGGGAGTCAAGCTGAATTTCATGTTTGTACATTGATCCATGGTACTGTGAATATTGGGGACTATATATCAAGATATAACATGAACACATAAGCGAATACTGTTACGAAACTTTTAACTTTCCAATGTTTTCATTCTGTTTTTTAGATGTTGAAATTCCGTAGCCTTAACTTCAGTTCACCAGATGAACCTGAAAAACTGATGGTGGACAACTGGCGTCCAGCTCAACCTCTGAAAAACAGAAAAATCAGAGCTTCCTTCAAATAAGATGGTCTCAGAGCCAGTGTCTACATATAGTGATTTTGAATTTTCCTCTAGCTAAGCACAGGATGTTGGTGAATTTTAGACCCTGCTGCTTTGTGTCTGTTTTTCTAGACCTCTCCTCTCTTACTTGATGTACTTACTAATAAAATGTGAACAGCTAGGCTAATTGTCAAGCATAATGAGTTGCTGTGACTAGTGCTTTGCTTATAATAGTTGCCTTTTTTTTTTTTTTTGTATCAGAATATAATATAAGGAATAGGAAAAAAGGAGTCTTGACCTGGTTCACAGCATGTGGAGTGGTGAGCATTACAGTTGTTCATTAAGATGCTATTTTTAAAACATAGGGAAGTAGGATGATTGAATGCAAGTCTGTATCATGAGGTAAACTGAGCTGCATAATCTAAATCAGGTAAAATTACTATGATTTTATGTAATGTAAATCAGATGAAGCCAATGTTTATGATTTAAAGAACTTATATTAAAGAACAATTTTAACTCATATATTTATAGCAGTGTTATCTTAAATATAAATTATGTTGTAATTTAGTGACTTTTAAATCACAGAGATATAAATGAAGTACTATCTGTAAAAATTGTTATAGTAGTGATACAGAGTATATTTCCATTCAAATAATATATGATAATAAATATTGTATTTTAGATATATTCTCTAATAAAATTTGGAATTCTGTTTTGAGTTGTTTATTCTGAGTAGTGGGTAGCAATGAAGGGGGAGATGCCTACTTTTATAATGCATATTAACTCAGTATTAATAATAATAACCCCTCAAAGTGGCCTCACTCAGAATTAAAGGAATCTCCTTTGAAGGAAAAATACTAAAGGTCATTTACTATTTGCTAAGACTTTTCTTTCTTTTTTTTTTCCTAGAGCACTTCTCAGTGTTGGCTTATGGTGGTGCTAGGAATTGACAGATGGGGCTTTGGAGCTTCAAGCATGAAAGTCCTATTGCTTAACTATTTTGCTATCTCCTTCACCCCTGCTAAGAACTTCTTAAAAGTACTTTCTGAACACACACTCACGTGAATATCATGAGAAACCTATAAGGGTTAGTCCTGTGAAGGATAGAAGTGACTATATTAAAAGAAGCAAAGTGGGAGAGGGGGCATACTGAATCATTTATTATCTGCTCCTGGATCATTAAAAAAAAGTTCATTTTAATAAAATAAGATAGTTAATAAGAAAGATGTTGAAGTCATAATTTAACTCTTAGAAAGTATTTATTTCAAATGGGAAAAAATATGAATAGTGAAATAAATACTTCCCTCTGTTAAAGGTACTCTGGAGTTAGGTTTTGTGCTTGAGCCATGAACTGTTTGGCTACTGAGTTGTTCTGACAAGTTAAGTTTAACACATAACTCAGGTTCTACACATCAGGGAGTGTACTACTTAAGACAAAAATTTCTACTTAAGACAAAATTTCTAAATTTATGCTGAGTTTTGAGTCCTTGCATTTCTCCACCTCTAAGGTGTTAAAACACACACACACACACACTCAAACTTGAGATAATGGCATGAGGTAATGTCTGATATATAGAAGATAGTAAGAAAAAAATACATATTTTTGCCTTCTTGTGAGTCTGTTAACAATAACAATAACTTTCTTCAGTGTTCTGGGATGGAGATTCTCCTTTAATCTGTTGTTTATCACTTTGTCTTAAATAGAATTCTGTATGAACCAAAAGAAACTTAGCACACTGATTCCAGGTGAAATAGTGAGGGTTTCTCATAAACATAAAATAGAGTCCATTTTGTGCATTTTAAAACACACATGGATCCAGTGCAATCACTAATACTCATCAGGGGAAGATACAAAACTGAAAAGTAGGTGACAGGGTAGCAAATAGCAAAGGCTGAAGTAATAGAGCCACAGGCAAGACAATCTGGCAGCATCTAGAAGCAGAAATGTGAAAGAAGTATCAGGGACTCTTCCCTGTAATCTTTAGAAAGAACCAGCCCCTCCTGATCTCTTAATTTTAGCCCAGAAAGACCCGTTTTGTCTTCTAACCTACATAAAAGTGAAATGATAAATTTGCTTTTTCAAGTTCCCAGATCTGTGATAGTATGCTCTAGTCACAGTGGAAACATGATGCAGACACAGGAATTCATATGGGAAATTTATATGAATAAAAAACTAAGGTTAGAAGATGGGTCTTGATATTGGGACAGCTTGGAACATTCCTACTCATGACCACAGAATGTGAGCTCAGATCTACAGGGCTGGAGAGTTCACATAGGCTCCTAAGCTGAATATGGGCCCCAGATCACATCAAATCAATGGGGTTTATAGTCAACAATATTTATACACCTTTCCCATATTTAGGAGCTACTTTTTTCCCTGATCAGCTTTCTGGTCCTTTTCCAGCCATGACATCATCTCCCCAGACAATAACTTGGATCCACCTGCATATCAGATTTCAGGCTCAAGGGGAAAAAAGAAAAAAAAAAAAAGAAAACTAGTTAAGCCACAGGCCCTTTGGAATATAACTAAAATATGCCTACTAGCTATCTACAAATTGGAAGACCCCCCCAACTCTTCATCTGCACTATTTCAACCTTTAAGTCCATGATTGTTCAACAATTTGTTTGGCTTTGTATGTTAACTCTCTTTTCAGCCATCAGGTTCCAGATGCTATCATGATGCCAACTAGACTTCCCTGGGCAGACAACCACACCAATGTGTCCTGGAGCTCAGATTCCCCAGAACCCCGCCCCACTAGGGAAAGAAATAGGCTGGGAGTGTGGATTGACTTGTCAATGCCCATGTTCAACAGGGAAGAAGTTACAGAAGCCAGACCTTCAACCTTCTGCATCTCATAATGACCTTGGATCCACACTCCCAGAGGGTTAAAGAATAGGAAAGCTATCAAGAGAGGGGATGGGATATGGAGTTCCAGTGGTGGGAATTGTGTGGAGTTGTACCACAATTATCCTATGGTTTTGTCAGTGTTTCCTTTTTATAAATAAATAAATGAAAAACTAAGGATAGTCAAAAGTTTACATATCCTGTTTCTGTGGTTAGGCAGAAATCATCCCCTCTAAATGCTCAGAATATCTTTTCATTACTGACTATGATCAATTCCCAGTATCTTTTTTTTTTTTTTAAGATTGATTTATGTATGAGTGAGAAGAGAGAACCAATGCATTACTTTGGCCCAGGTAATGAAGCTAGGGGTCAAATTCAGAGCCTCATACCTGACAGTTCAAAAATTTATCCATTGTGCCACTTCCCAGGTTGAAACATCTGATATTCTTTTCAGGAGATGAGGGTGAGTGAGAAGCGTGTTCTGCTTTTTGACTTCTAAAACAGGTAACCTCTTCCACCTGGTAGTGTCATTGTGACAACTATACTCCCTATGGTCTTGGGAGTCCTTGTGGGCCCGTGTCACAAGGTGGGTGTGCTGTGTTCACAACGGCTGAGTGTGTATTACATGGAATAAAAGCCTTCTGGAGAGTGTGGCAGTATGTGTTTAAAATGTATAAAATGCTGGGAAGATAACAAAGTAATTCATGCAACAGAATCTCATCCCTGAGGCGCTAGAGGTCCAGGTTCAATTCCTGCTACATAAGCCAGAACTGAGCTGTGCTGGTCAAAAGAATAATAATAAAAAAAAAAAACCAAGTAAAAGAAAGCATGGCATTATACTTATAACTTTCTTGATGAACCTCCAATTTCTTTTAGGAGCCAATAATGAAATAAGATTTCATGTTACCATCTGTTTCTATGTCACTTCATATAAGTGTAATCTCAAAATCAGAAAGAAAATTCAGATATTACTGATCAGCAAAGGCTGAGAGAGAAACAACAGTGAGCTTTTATATCACAGTATTTATTGGCCGAAATTTCCACATACCAACTCTATTTTCTTCCCCCTCAAGGTCTCTATCTCTCCTTGGGCTGCAGTTCCCTGGCTTTGCAGCCTTCCTTGGGGCTCATTTCCCTCTATTTCGAATACAAACAAATTTAGTTTGACTTTCCCCTTTGCCTTCCTGTTCGTGCATGCATGTACTGGTTCATATGCAACACACAAGGCCTGTGTGGACATTCGAGTATATACACCCACTCACTCATATCCATGTGGTATACTGTACTTGTTTCTGTCAGTTTCAAAATCCACCTTCCTCCATAAATGTAACTGAAGTGCCTTAGGAGTACTTATTTTTTCATGCCACTAATTATTTTTCATTCTGCTACCCCATGTGTATTATCTTTCATGTTCTCAACACAATGATGTGAAAGTCATTCTTATAAGATGACAATTTGAGAACTCAAAGGACTAATCAAGTTCCCAGAGCAAACACAGCACCAAGGGGATGTGTCAAGTTCTCTTTTTCTTTCTCTCTCTTTCTTTTCTTCTTCCTTCCTTCCTTTCTTTCTTTCTTCCTTCCTTCCTCCCTCCCTCCCCCCCCCCCCTCTTTCTTTCTTTCTTTCTTTCTCCTCTTGTTGGCCAGAGACCCTGAACACTATTTCTTCTTACTGATTGCAGTAAGATAAGCAAGGCTTTTGTTCTTATTTGCTTTGTTGTTGTTCCTGGAGCATCACCACTCTAAGCCAACTTAAAAAAATTATCTTTATTTATTTATTGGGTAAAGACAGCCAGAAATTGAGAAGGAAGGGGATAATAGGGAGAAAGACAGAAAGACACAGCAACACTGCTTCACCACTCACAAAGCTTTCTTCCTACAGGGGGGTCCTAGGTGCTTGAACCTGGGTCCCTGTGCATTGTAATGTGGACTCATCCAGGGGCACCAGCACCTGGCCCCACTAAGCCAACTTTTTTCAGAGAGAGAGGAACAAAGACAGAGAGAAAGGGGAAAAATAGAAAATCTCCCAGTTCAGTGGGAGTCAGGCTTGAAATTGGGCCATGGACATGGTATAGTAGGCATCCTCCCAGCTGAGCTGGCTTGCTGGTTTTGTGAATTCTCTTTTTTGTATTCATACCTTCCATTCCCCTATGTGAAGGATGCATCTTGATTAGACAGGGCCTGTTTCCTAATTGTTTTGGATCCAACTCCCTAGTTCTACTTTTTCTCTGAACTTTTAGGTATTTGGAGGACAAATTACAAGAAGAAATGAAAGAAAATGAAGTAGATCAGGCTTTTCTCAGTACAGTGCCCAGTTCAGAGAAGATGCTATATTGGACGTTCAAGTGATATTGCTGAATCAATAAATCAATGTGTTTTCAAATAAAATGTTTAGAAGATATATGTCGATGACGGTCACACAGCAACTTGACTGAGTGTACTATCACTGATGGTGAAAATATTGCATCTCATCACAATGCTTTAAAAATGTCAAATGTAGACTGTTTTTAATTTTACCATCTCCTCTCAATTTTCCATTAATCCCTGTCAGTAGAAAGCAAATTTTGGGGGCTGGTGGTGGTGCACTTGGTTGAGCACTCAACTTATAATGCATAAGCCCCTGGTCCTCACTTGCGGGGGGAAAGCTTTGCAAGTGAAGTGGTGAAGCAGTGCCACATCTACCTCTCTGGCTTTCTCCCTCTCTATCACCTCTTCCCTCTTGATTTCTGTCTGTTTCTATCCAATAAATAAATATAATTAAAAATTTAAATCTCTTTTTTGCCACAAAAATAAGCACATATTTAGAAATACAAACAGGTGGATCACTTTCTAACAGAGTCCCAAAACCTAGATATAGACCAGGTTCTGTGAGAGAGAGTATATGTTCACACGTATTCATAAACTAGTGCAAAATATATACCTGAAAGCAGAAGTATACTAGAGTTTGCAGTGAGTACCCCCCCCCCCAACACTTCCTCTCCACTATTCGAACCTTTGGGTCCATGATTCTTCAACAATTTGTTTGGCTTTGTATGTTAACTCTCTTTTCAGCCACCAGGTTCCAGATGCCATCAGGATGCCGGCCAGGCTTCCCTGGACTGAAGACCCCACCAATATGTCCTGGAGCTCTGCTTCCCCAGAGACCCACCCTATTAAGGAAAGAGAGAGGCAGACTGGGAGTATGGACTGACCAGTCAATGCCCATGTTCAGCGGGGAAGCAATTACAGAAGCCAGACCTTCCACCTTCTGCAACCCACAATGACCCTGGGTCCATGCTCCCAGAGGGATAGAAAATGGGAAAGCTATCAGGGGAGGGGGCGGGATATGGAGATTGGGTGGTGGGAATTGTGTGGAGTTGTACCCCTCCTACCCTATGGTTTTGTTAATTTATCCTTTCTTAAATAAAAAATAAATTTAAAAAACAGAAAGCACTCAAAATTATCGACTGCAATCAGTAAGTATAGCTTTGACCTGAAAGTGACTGAAAATGAAGGTTTCTCTTTCTCTTAGGTAATCAGAAAACTGTATGTTACTGAATGATGCTTACCAAGAATTTCTGAATGTTGCAATTGTTCTTTTTAACTTTAAAACAATATAATTTTATTGGAGGGTTGTTTACAGTACACTTTTTGACATAGGGCACAATTTCTCATCTCCCGTGACAGGTGTGGGCAAAACACTCTCACCCCCAAGTTGGGTTCTTTTCCACCATCATGTACTAGCACCCCAAATGCAGTCATGATACTCATATTTAACCATAGCTATCAAACTGTAGTAATGGTCCTGTCTATTCTATGAAGTGCTTTTAAATATATAATCCAAAAGATACTAGGTATGTGAAGAACAGAAATATTTCCTGTTTTCTTCAAAGTTAAGCAAAACTGAATGCAACCAGAAAATACAATTTATTTGCTTCCTTACTCCATTGTCATGCACAAAATGCATTATAGGGTACATTAAAAAATGTATTTACTTTTTGGTTAAGCAAGCGACATTTGAGGTCTTACTTTTAGAGCTGCAGGCCTAACACCTGGCCAAATTGATATTAGAGACAATTGCTAGGATTTCTTCTCCAGTCCTTTCACATTTGCATTCATTTTCAAAATGTAATTATTTAAATATTTATTTTATAAGAGAGAAACAGACCACAGAACTACTTTATCATGTGAGAATAGGAATTCATAATCTGGGTCTCTATTGCAAGGCACCAACTATACTTGCTGAGCCAACTACTTGGCCATATTTTAAATGTTTTTGAGAGGGAGATGAAGGATATATTTCAGATTAACATTTTTATTTGTTTTAATTGTTCTTTGTTTCCTTTGTTTTTAATTTAACGAATTAAAATTAACTGAGTACTTTCTAAACTTTAATGTGTCATAAATATTTAATCTTTGAGACAAGTTTTTTTTTTCATCATTTCTTTTTTTTTTTTTTAATTAAGAAAAGATTAATTAACAAACCATAGGGTAGGAGGGGTACAACTCCACACAATTCCCACCACCCAATCTCTATATCCCGCCCCCTCCCCTGATAGCTGTCCCACTCTCTATCCCTCTGGGAGCATGGACCAGAAGGTAGAAGGTCTGGCTTCTGTAATTGCTTCCCTGCTGAACATGGGAGTTGACTGGTCAGTCCATACTCCCAGTCTGCCTCTCTCTTTCCCTAGTAGGGTGGGTCTCTGGGGAAGCTGAGCTCCAGGACATATTGGTGGGGTCTTCAATCCAGGGAAGCCTGGCCAGCATCCTGATGGCATCTGGAACCTGGTGACTGAAAAGAGAGTTAACATACAAAGCCAAACAAATTGTTGAGCAATCATGGACCCAAAGCTTAGAATAGTGGAGAGGAAGTGTTAGGGAGGTACTCACTGCAAACTCTAGTGTACTTCTGCTTTCAGGTATATATTTTGCAGTAGTTTATAGATACGTGTGAACATATGCTCTCTCTCACAGAAACTGGTGTATATCTAGGTTTTGGGACTTTGTTAGAAAGTGAACCACCTGAGTTGAAATTAGAGTATACTATGAAAGGAAAGGTCTCACCTGAGTAATGAAGCTGAAGGGTTGTCATTCCACACGTGAAGTCTCTGGACACAGTCTGAAGTGAAGCATGTTGAGGTGGCAATCGTTGCATTGGTTAGGTTGTGATCGGCGGATGCAATATTATTTGATATTTATTGGGAGAGGCATGCGGGAAAGTGGGCCCTATCCAAGGGTTCCAGGACTGGGGGAAGTAGGGCCTCTATAGTGGAGATGTGGGGTTCCTGCTGTCTTAGGGTTCAAAAAGACAATCTATAGTTAATGTTATCATCACATTATTTGGTAATTGGGTTAACTTTGAAAAGTCCTTTTGTTATGGTTTGCTGTACAGTATCCAGTATCTTGTATATAGCTGTGCTATTGGTTGCTTCTGATCTACTTGGTCTAGGCTTTTGAGAGAGTCCGCATATCAAATACACAGCCTATATATTAAAAAGATTCAGTTTGTGTTTTGAAAAACTTTGAGACATACAATTGATTTCCCCCCTCTCATATTAATTAACTAATGATTTATATGTCTACATTTTACTAGGAGTGTACATAAACACCATTCCCACCACCAAAGGACTGTGACCCTTCCCTCCCACCCACTCCCACCCCCCACTGTCCCAGGAAGCTGCATGTCTACCCCTCACCACAGGGTTTTTACTTTGGTGCCCTACTTACAATTTGATCAGGTCCTGCTTTTAGTTTCCCTTTCAGATCTTCTTACTCAACTTCTGTTGATGAGTGGGATCATCCCATACTCATCTTTATCTTTCTGACTTAGCTCACTTAACATAATTCTTTCTAGCTCTGTCCAAGATGGGTCAGAGAAGGTGGGTTCATTGTTCTTGATAGCTGTATAGTATTCCATTGTGTATATATACCACAGCTTTCTCAGCCACTCATCTGTTGTTGGGCACCTGGGTTGCTTCCAGGTTTTAGCTATTATGAATTGTGCTGCTATGAACATAGGAGTACACACCTCTTTTTGGTTGGGTGTTATGGAGTGCTTGGGGTATAAGCCCAGGAGAGGAATTACTGGATCATATGGAAGGTCCATGTCTAGCCTTCTGAGAGTTTTCCAGACTGCTCTCCACAGAGGCTGTACCAATTTACATTCCCACCAGCAATGTAAAAGGGTTCCTCTGTCCCCACAACCTCTCCAGCATTTGTTGCTGCTTTCCTTTTTGATGTATGCCATTCTTACAGGAGTGAGGTGGTATCTTAGTGTTGTCTTAATTTGCATTTCTCTGACAATCAGTGACCTAGAGCAGTTTTTCATATGTTTGTTAGCCTTTTGGATCTCCTCTGTTGTGAATGTTTTGTTCATATCCTTTGCCCATTTTTGGATGGGGTCATTTGGTTTTTTGGTGCTAAGTTTGCTGAGCTCTTTATATATTTTGGTGATTAGTTTCTTGTCTGATGTTTTTTCATCATTTCTATAAGTAGAGCCCAATAGGCAAAGTAAATGAAACAAATGAAATGTGGATTATTATTATTTTCTTTTTGACTACAGGAAGACTAAAGCAGGAAGCATAGTCTTAAGAGTCAAATTGAAAGACATATTTCTTTTTTTTGTGACACTTACGTAAGAATGTGGTAATTAAAATCTGTTCCTTCATGTATAAAATGGGGATTAAAAATACATTTTAGAAGCTGATGGCAGAAATAAATGAAATGTGAAGAGAAAACACTAGTGTAATCTGTTTCATAAGAAGTGCTCGGTAGTGACATATATATATATATATGTATATATTGAAAAATAAGATCTATTTTCTCATCAAAGAAAAGACCATAGCCTTACTTGAGAATTGCAGCAATGTCCACCTGGCTCACTTAGGTATATTCAAGGTGAAGGCTAAGAATGTAAGGTGCTTAGGTTACCCATGCTTGAGCTCTCACTCTATGGCTCACTGTGAGATCGTAGTTAAGTGGCCAGGTAGACAGTTTATGCAACAGATTTTTATGCCTGAGGCTAAGAGGTTTCAGGTTTAAGTCCCGCTATCTTAAGCTACAGATGAACCGCACTCTGGTTAAAAAGAAACAAACTGAAATAAATAAGTAAAATTGAAGATATCTAAATGCCTTGGACTTCAGTTTCCTCATATCATCAAAGGAGATAGTTTTGTATCTACTTGTTAGAGTTGTTTTCAGGATTTCATTTTTTATTTTTATTTTCTATTTTTTGCCTCCATGGTTATTGCTGGGTCTTGGTGCCAGCACTATGAATTCACTTCTCCTGGAGACTATTTTTCCCATTTTGTTGCCCTTGTTTTTGCCTTTGTTGTGGTTGTTATTGTTACTGTTGTTATAGCTGTTATTGCTGTTGGATAGGAGGGGAAGACAAAGAGGAGAGAAAGATAGATACCTGCAGAACTGCTTCACAGCTTGTGAAGCAAACCCCCTGCAGGTGGAGAGCTGGGGGCTCCCAGGATCCTTATGCTGGTCCTTGTACTTTGTGCCATGTGCGTTTAATCCATTGCACTACCTACTGCTCAGCCCCCTGGATTTCATTTTCACTTTTTTAAAAAATTCTTTACTGGGGAATTAATGTTTTACATTCAACAGTAAATACAATAGTTTGTACATGCATAACATTTCCCAGTTTTCCATATAACAACACAACCCCCATTAGGTCCTCTGGATTTCATTTTCTTAATGCATCATCCCCAAGGAATGAACCCAAGGCCTTGTACATGTGTGGTACTGCCAAAGCGCAGCATCTCTGGTTCAATGTTTATTTATTTAACTTTACTAGAGCACTGCTTAGTTCTGGCTTATGATGGTGCCAGGGAATCTAGGACCTCTGGATCTCAAACAGTCTTTTGCATAACCTTTACACCATCCCTCAACCTTTTCATTCTAGTATTTCCTTGACAGAAAGAAAGAGAGAGAAATAGGTAGATAGATAGATGGAGAGAAAGAGAGAGAAATGGAGAGAGAAAAGGGAGAGACTATTTTCCACTCCACCGAGGAGCTCCCACAGTGTCAGCTATGGTAATCCCATGTGGTGGTGGTGCTGGGGCTTAAAGGCAGGATTTCATGCACAGCCAGAATTATAGGCTTCACTGTGAGACTCTCAGGTAAACATCTTTTTTTTTTTTTTTTTTTAGGTCTTAATGAGATAATGTAGGTAAAACATTTGGACTTGCTTATGGCATGTGCTTAATAAATATTAACTGAAGTTATTAAAAATTGATTAACCCAGTCAGGCAGAAAGTTTTGTCTTTAATAATCTCCCTCTCTCTCTCTCTTGCTCTCTCAATATTTCTTCAAACCAGTACTTGTGCTTTTTCAAAAAGCATCGCTTGAGCATATCTTCTACATTGCCTGCTAATGCAACAGGAAGCTCCCATTCCCTGTGGGCAAATTCCACTGATGGTGGGCCCCTGATCCTGGGTTTTTGTGTCATTCTGGCTCCATGTGATGCAACACAAAATGTGCTACTTCAGTTGGCACTGGGAGCCCAACCTTGTCTTTCAGTTTTAACCCCATGGAAGGTTCATGATCTTCATGCGAATTTCCTACAACTCACACAAATTGTGCCTGTTCTTGGCAAAAAAAAAAAAAAAAAAAAAAAAAAGACTATAATATCTTTTTATTTTAGTTTTTTTATGGAACGGACATATATGAACACAGTAATACCATTTATACACCCTTTAGCATATTACTTGTATTCTTAAAATATGTTTTGCTTGCTTTAGTTTAATGAGAGAGAGAGAGAAAGAGAGAGAGAGAGAGACCAAAGTACTACTCAGTTTATGATGGTTCGAGGTTTGAACCTGCAAATTTGGGACCTCAGGATTAACAGTCTTTTTGTATAACCATTATGATATCTCCTACAACCTAGTATTTGTGTTTTATGACTGTAAAATGAAACCCAGATATTCCTAGATGTTCCATCTTTGGGTCTGTATTTATCATTACTTCCTCCTAAAGGGTTTTATGGAATATAATCACAAGTTATAATCACTGCAACAGTAATTCAGCATGATTTTTTTAGAAAAAATTATTAGTGATTTAATATTTATTTACAAAATTATGAGATGACAGAGGTATAATTCCACACCATTGCCACTACCAGAGTTCTGTGTCCCCATTACCTCCATTGGAAACTGCAGTAGTTCTCTCAAGGTCACAGATATGGACAACTGCAACTTCTAACGGAACTTTGTCTAAAGTTTTTTGTGAAGGCTTCTTGTAAAAACTGGAGTCTGCACCTGCAGCCTCTCCTCCCCAACTCCTTAGCCTTATACTGTCTAAAATGTGCAGATGACTTTTTTGAGACATGAGCCTGTCATCCTCCCATCTGTTCAGGTTTTGCTAGCAACTTGATTACATTCTTCTTTTCTTTCCTTTCCACCTTCTCCTCAGAGTCTCCTTCCTTCTCTTCCTTCTCTCTCTTCTCCTCAGCCTCCTCCTCCTCTTCTGCTGCTGCCAGTGCTGTCAGTAAGTTTTTAAAAATTTCATAACTGATTTAATATTGATTTGCAAAGTTATAAGATAATAAGGGTATAACTCTGGACCACTTCCAGCACCAGACTTCTGTATTCCCAGTCCCTCCATTGGAAGCTATAGCAGTTCTCCCAAGATCATAGATATAGATAGACTATTATTTCTATAACTGTCTATATTTGTGTGTGTGTGTGTGTGTGTGTATATGTATATATATCCCTCCTTTTTCAGGATCCTGCCTTCTCTTTCTTTCTAAGTCATGCCTATACCTACTATTACTTCTGAATGTCTTTCTTTTTTTGCTTTTCTCTCCCCCAATATAAACTTTAAAATGAGAAAAAACATAATCTAGAGCCTCCATGTGTTTGTACTATGGGTATAGTGTATGTATGCATTTCACAAGAGATGTGAATTTTTACTGGATATTGTATAGATGCCAAACTAAAGGAAAAACAAATATTGCTGCATTCATTCCCCTAAAATCTTCAAAGGCAGTTCCTTAGGAATCTTTATTTTCTTAGGAGGCAGTGAAGTTCTTGCCCATATTCTGGATTTCAGAGTTTCAGTTACTAAATGTGTTCTTTTAGAATGAGGGCAAAGCTCTTTCTATAGATTTTGAATATGACCTATTGCTACCAGTGGACCAGATTTATATAATCTTCGAATAAAGTGAGTCAGCTAGCTTTGTTAGCTGACAAAAATACTGTGCACAAAGTGGATAAATTTGTGTCTACTTTCTGAATCTATGAGGAGGAACAACTCACTCCCAGACTCCTTATAGAACTGTCAACTATCCTGGCACATCTAAATTTCAGATGTTTCTTTTAAAATGAATTCTGAATCAACACTTCATAAAAATTTCTTTTGCTCTTCAAGGAGAGTGAAAAAAAAAGCATTAGAATTATATTGCAAGGATCTGGGGCAGAGACTTAGTCAAATTTACCCTGTCGATGTAAATTAAATCCAATCATTACTTACAGATTATAGGAACTAAAACAATGGCCATGATCACTTTTTCTAGTCCCTTTCCTGCTGAGGATCTCTATTGAGAAAGGCAGCACTTGACTTCTCTTTAAGCACCATTCACCATTGACTACTAAATGGCTTAAGGAGAACACCAGTGGTAAGACAACAAATTTTATCTTTCATACCTGAGACATCAGAGGTCCCAGGTTTAATCTCAGGTACCATCACAAGCCAGAACTGAGCAGCATTCTGGTAAAAATAACTAACTAACTAACTAACTAACTACATAAAATAGTTATTAGGTGAGTTTATCAAGTCAATTTCTTTTACAAACCAGAGACTGCAAAGGGAATTGTACAGTAGAGAGAAGGGGAACAAGATAATACACAGAACTTGTAAAGTTAAACCCGAAAGGAAGGAAGCTAGTTCCCAGAGTTTTTTGGGTCTCTGCCAGCTTTCTGTTTTTGTCTCTGTATGAAGTTCTTAGCTTCCCTTTTCCTAGAACAACTTGAGTTATTCTTTCTTTCTTACTGTCCAAAGCATCTGATGCACAAAAAAACCAGGTATCAATTATTACATGAATATTGATCAGATGTGTTCTAGTAGGTGATTTTCACTGAGAAGTGAAAGGTCTCTAGACTTCTAGGAGTATGCAGGAGTGATGGTTTATGAACATTTTTTTTTTAAAGAAAAAAGTATAAATGAGGCCAGGGAGTTGCCTTGATATTTTAGATTTTAGGATTTGCATGCTTGAGGTGCCAGAAGCTCTAGGGTTAATCCTTGGCATCACCATAAACCAGAGCTGAGTATTGTTCTGGTTGCTCTCTAATCAAAACAATCAAATACAAATCTCATCTCCTCCCCTCATAGCTTTCCTATTCTTTATCTTTCTGGGAGTATGGACCCAGGGTCATTATGGGGTGCAGAAGGTGGAAGGTCTGGCTTCCGTAACTGCTTCCCCACTGAACATGGACGTTAACAGCTCAATCCATACTCCCAGCTTATCTCTTAACCTAGTGCGGCAGGGATATAGGGAGGTGGGGCTCCAGGACATACTGGTGAGGTCTTTTGCCCTGGGAAGTCCAGTTGGCATCATGGTAGCATCTGGAACCTGTTGGCAGAAAAAGGGTTAAGATAGAAAGCAGAGCAAATTGTTGACTAATCATGAACCTAAAGGCAAGACTGTTATGGATGATGATTTGGGGTCTCCATTTTGGAAAAAGCTAGTAGGTCTATTTTCTGTATATTTCAAGTGGACAATGACTACTAGTTTTTGCCTGTGCCTGACATCCAATTTGTAAGTGACCTAAGCTATTGTCTGGGGGGCATCGTGTCACAGTTGGAAAAGGGACCAGAAAGCTGGATCAGGGAAGAGAGTTGCTCCCAAATATGGGAAAAGTATGTAAATATTGTTAACTGTAAACCGCATCGATCAGATCGGAGGCCTATTGTCAGCAGAGGAACCTATGTAACCTCTGCATCCCTGTAGGTCTGAGCTCACATTCTGTGGCTAGGAACATTCCAGGCTACACCAATTTCAGGACCCATCATCTTTGGGTGACAGGCAGAGTAATCTATCCAACCTCCCTTAGGAGAATGGAACATTCCCTCCCATTGTTGATTCACATTGAGGGCCAGGTCTGATAGGGGCCCACAGAGGGGTCCACCATGTTGTTCCTGATGGAGATGACCAGTGACAGTGGTGAGACAGATCTATTAGAGGTCTAGATCCATCTTGTCTGTGTAGGAAACCCAGGACTCCTTGAATGTCATTGCTTTTATTCTTTTTTTTTCCCAGAGCACTGCTCAGCTCTGGTTTGTGGTGGTTCAAGGGATTGAACCTGGAACTTTGTAGCCTCAGGCATGAGAGTTTGTTTGCATAACCAGCATGCTGTCTCATGTGCTTTTATTCTTCAAAATAAAACCTAAGCAAAGAGTAAAAAAATATGTCATGGTTTTGTAACAGCTTCTGTTAGCATGGTTACTGGCACTGTATTTAATTTTTGGAGTTTGAATTTGATTAGACTATGTATTGGTCTCCTAATATATTGTACTTGAGAATTTACTCTCCTGGCCTTCAATTCTGACATTTTGAAAAATGTAGATAATAGCTTTAAAGACTTTTCATGAAAACCAGGAAAGATATAAAGTACTTAGCATAATGTTTAGCCCTTGACTGACCAATGATTGGTAGCTTCTCTCCTTTTTCCCCCTTCTTCTTTTATAATTATTGTTTTGAATAAAATTATATGCAGTCTTTTAAAGAAAAGCTGACTTTAAATTTTACCTAAAGGATCACATCCTCAGCCTAATTGGCACAATGTTTGTTCCAAGCCAGTTGTACTTCATGTAACATTCATTTCATATGCCACGTATACTGACTGTCTTCAAACTCAAACCAAGGAGAAATCACTTTCTTCATATATCATATATAAACTTTCAGATGAAGCAGGCACAATTTTGGCTGTTTCAATAAGACACGTAGAAAAAAATATTTCTCTTCTGGGAATGAGACCCAAAAGTCTATAATTTCTTTTCCTTATGACAGATATGGATAAAATAATCTCTGCCAATTGACAAAATAGTTTACCTGTATAGTATACACATTTTGTCATGCACCCAACCCATGATCCAGCCCAGATCCCACCACATAGGAAAGATTTTCATCCGTGTTATTTCTCACTTTCTCCCTCTGCCTCTCTGTCTCTTCTTTTATAGCTTTCAGAGTCAACCTGGAGTGATTAAACTCTGTCAATATCAGACAGCTATCTAACAAACTCTAATGACATTTAAAGATGGATTTAAAAAAGTAAGTAAATAGATAATTTTTCACATTAAAAATAAAATAGGTTAGTTACAAACTGTTTTATTATGTGATAGAGTGCTAGTAGGTAGTAGTTATAGGGAAAGGAATCAGATGAAATTTCAGAGTAAGAAACAGGATATGATTCCATGGGATGTGATTTTCAAAAAAGTTTTATTTATGGTTTTCCTGGCAGGGGTGGAGGTGGGGAGAGCGAAGGGGAGAGAAGAGGATGCATAACAGTGATGGTGAATGCAGTGTGGAACTATTCCCATGTAATCTTATGATCTTGTAAGCCATTGTTGAATGACTTATAAATTTCAAAAAGGAAAAATAAAACTTTTATTTTGACTCTGATTTTCAAAGCAGACCTTTTCTGCTCTTACTATGTGTGTCTACTTGGACAAGTTATGCTAGCTAGTTTAACTACAAATCTGTGTCTTCATTCAGAACATAGTTGCTGAGGGGTGTGTGTGTGTGTGTGTGTGTGTGTGTACTTGTTCCCTGTTCTTCCTCATTCCTTTCTATTCTTGGGTCCCTCCAATTAGCATTTTGTCTTCAATGGATCCTTGAAATGCCACTATTGGAGAATCTAAAAGCCTGATACAGATGAAGCAAACTTTCTCTTCTCAGAACTTGATGCATCTTCTTTCTGGGATTTTCATGTACTTGATACACTTGACCACTCACCTTTATTTTATTTATTCTATTTACTTATTTTGCCACTTATGTTGTTGTTGGGACTTAGTATGAATAATGAGCCTGCCTCTCCTGGCTGCTTATTTATTTAACAGGACAGAGAAATTTAGAGAGAAGTGGGGACACAGATAGGGAGAGAAATAGAGAAAAATACTTGGAGCACTGCTTTAGCACTTGTGAAGCTTCCCCAATGCAAGTGGGAACTAGGGACTTGAACCTGCATCTTTGCCTATGCTAACATGTGTGCTTAACTGAGTATGCCATCATCTGTCCTTCCTCTTTACTTTTTAATACTTGAGTTGACTTCCATGATGCCAAATTCACAGCTTCCCACCATATTTCTCCCTATCCCATGTTAGCCTTTTTTGCTGATTCCTTTTTTCTTTTTTTTTTTTTTTTAATTTATTTTATTTTATTTATTTTTTATTTATTTTATTTATTTATTCCCTTTTGTTGCCCTTGTTGTTTTATTTTTTTTTTGTAGTTATTATTGTTGTTGTCGTTGTTGGATAGGACAGAGAGAAACGGAGAGAGGAGGGGAAGACAGAGAGGGGGAGAGAAAGATAGACACCTGCAGACCTGCTTCACCGCCTGTGAAGCGACTCCCCTGCAGGTGGGGAGCCGGGGTTCGAACCGGGATCCTTATGCGGGTCCTTGTGCTTTGCGCCACCTGCGCTTAACCCGCTGCACTACAGCCCGACTCCCGATTCCTTTTTTTTTTTTTTTTTTTTCTATTAGGTCATCTATTAATGGAGTTCCTTAAAGATTTTTTTTTTTTTTGCCTATTTCACCTTTACCTATCTTATCTACATACATGAATTCATTCAAGATTTTATCTATAAATGCCACCAACATGTTGACTCACAATTTTTTGACCTCCATGACAGAACTCTCCCTATTTTCCAACTGTCTATTCAACAAAAGGTGGTAAAAACATATAGTAAAAATAAAACCAATTGAGTTTCTCTCTATAATCTCCATTCTTGCCATTCTTTAGAGCAGCAAATGACATCACTTCTCCTGTAACTGCTTAAGTCAAAAACCAATTTCATGAACATTTTCCATGTTATCCTTATTCAAGCCATCACTGTGTCTTTCCTTAACTACTTGCTACTACAGAACATCATTTCTCTCTGCCTTTACTCTGGTTATTCTGCTGTTTATTGTCCATACAAATGACAGAGTTAACAATGCACAACATACATTTGGTCATAATGCTCTTCTCCAGAAGCCCTCTCATAGCTTTCCATTGAAGGGAATCCAGTTGTTTCACTCTGTCCTCAAGGTCCTGTGTAATCTGAACTCAGCCTACTTTCTGAACTTTTTGACTTTGATTGACTTGTTTTACTGCATTCTAGTATACTTCCCTATTTTCATGCCTCAAAGGCTGTTTCTTCTTTTTTCTGAGATTTCCCACTTGTCTCAGTTGAATGATGTCATTTTATAATGACCTAGCTTTAATATCCTAGCCAAAATAGCTCCTCCGGTGTCCTACCCTCATCATTATCTAGTATATCATTCTATTCTATTTTCAGTAAAGCATCTACCATTATTTGAAACAGTCATATTTGTATGCAAGGTATGTTTCTGACTTGTAGAATGGAAAATTCCTTTGTATTACCAGGACCTGGAATGATGCCCAAATACTTAGTGGATTTTTCTCATTAATATTTGTTTGGCTGTCAGATGCCTTGATTTCTTTCTTTTGGGGGGGATTAATGTTTTTATGTTTTTTATTAATGTTTTAAATACAATAGTTAGTATATGCATAACATTTCTCAGTTTTCCACAGAATTCAACCCCCACTCTGCCATACTTTTTGGACCTGTATTCCCCCCCCCAAACACTCCAGAGTCTTTTACTTTGGTGCAATACACCAACTCCAGTTCAGGTTCTACTAGTGTTTTCTCTTCTGATCTTGTTTTTCAACTTCTGCCTGAGAATGAGATCATCCCATATTCATCCTTCCATGTTGTAATTTAACTTAAAAAGTGGTTTGTGGGGATGCTGCAGCATGTAAAAGGATTCATAGCGGGAACTGGTTTAAACAATACACGGATTATTAGGTTAAAAGAGGTAAAAGGCAAAATAAGCAATTATCATCAAGGGTTAAGAGTACGCTAGGTCCATAAAGGCTGAGTATAGTTATCAAAAGTTTAGTCCCGTAAGATTAACAATTATCAGCTCTGGTAAAGGTTGCTCATGGCTGTAGAGGGGTCTAAAAGTTTTCCGGCTAGCAGAGTCACAGGTGTTCAGTTCCCAGGAGAAGTAGCCATGGCGGATACCTGGCACATCTCCGTTGAGATGCTTCTGACCAGGAGAAGCAGCAGCAGCTAAAAAGAGTGACCTGCTCAAAGTCCCGTGCTTTTATACACTCCCTTCTCTCTCTGTCCTGCTTCAGGGTGACGTTATTTGTATGCCAATAGTCCCAAATTCCTGTTAGGGTCACAAAACTTCTGTTTCTGACTTATTTCACTTAACATACTTCTTTAAGCTCCATTCTAGATGGGCTAAAAACAGTTAAGTCTCCATTTTTAACAGCTCAGTAGTAATTCCATTGTGTATATAGACCACAACTTGCTCAGCCATTCACCTGTTGTTGGATACGTGGGTTGCTTCCAGGTTTTGGGTATTACAAATTGTGCTGCTAAGAACATAGGTATACACAAATCTTTTCGGATGGGTGCCTTAGGTTCCTTAGGATATATCCCCTGAAGAGGAATTTCAGGATCATAAGGTAGGTCTATTTCTAGCCTTCTGAGAGTTCTCCAGACTACTATCCACAGAGGTTGGACCAATTTACATTCCCACCAGCAGTGCAGGAGGATTCCTTTGACCCTACAACCTCTCCAGCATTTGCTGCTGCTACCTTTTCTGACATATGACATTCTCACAGGAGTGCAGTGGTATCTCATTGTTGTCTTTATTTGCATTTCTCTGAAAATCAAAGAGTTGGAGCATTTTTCATGTATTTCTTGGCCTTTTGATTTCTTCTGTGGTGAATATTCTGTCCATGTCCTCTCCCCATTTTTGGATGGGGTTATTTATTGTCTTGTTGTTGAGTTTGGCAAGTTCTTTATATATTTTGGCTATTAAACACTTGTCTGACGTATGGCATTTAAAGATCTTCTCCCATTCTGTGAGGGGTTTGTTTGTTTGGGTATTCATTTATTTTGCTGTGCTGAGGCTTTTTAATTTGATGTAGTCTGATAGGTTTATACTTGCCTTAGTCTTGTCTGTAATTGGATTCGTTTCACTGAAGATGTCTTTAAAATTGATGTGGAAAAGAGTTCTGCCAATATTTTCCTCTAAGTATCTGATAGTTTGTGGTCTAACATCCAAGTCCTTGATCCACTTGGAATTTACTTTTGTTTTTGGTGAAATACAGTGGTTCAGTTTCATTCTTCTGCTTGTTTCAACCCATTTTTTCCAACACCATTTGTTGAAGAAACTCTGCTCTCCCCATTTACTAGTCTGGACACCTTTGTCAAAGATTAGATGTCCATAGATGTGGGGGCATACTTCTAGGCTCTCAATTCTATTCCACTGGTCAGTGTGTCTATTCATTTGATGCCTTTATTTATGTGTAAAGTTATAAAAGAAGAAATACATATTCTAGGACTGTGTATTTAGTACTTTTCTGAATTTATAGAATGTGATCAGTAAATGCTAACAATTATTAATAAAATGTAGACTTTGGCCTAGAAAATTTGTTATTTATAACCATTGATTAAGAACTTTTAATTCTGAGGGTGGGGTAATGGCTCACCTGGTTAAGTGCACACATGACCATGCACAAGGACCCGAGTTCAAACACCCAGCCCCCACCTGTAGGAGCAGCGCTTCATAAATGGTTAAGCAGGGCTGCAGTTGTCTCTCTGTCTTTCTCCATCTCTATCTGTCTTGTGCTCTCAATTTCTTTCTAGTCTATCAAATCAAATAAAGTTAAATATTTTTTAAAAAAGAACTCTTAATTTTGTACAAGGCAATAAAATAGACAACTACTGGTAGCAATATGAATACTCTAAGAGTATTAGTGGGTCTTGTGAATTAAGACTTTCTATCTCTTATGAATTAGTTTAATACTTTTATATCCTTTTGTGTACAAATATCAACAATACATAATTTTTCAGAAAAATAAGCTTAGGAAAAAGGTATTCATTTATTACAGTAGTATAATGCAGAAACAATCTCAATAGGTACATTAGGAGTTTAACTTACATTTATTAATTAATTGAAAAGAGTTTTTAAAACAAATAAGTACAAAACAAAACATTATATCATATATCTATATTATCACTATCCCCTTTTAACAGTTATTAGCATTTCTTTATTTTTCTTTGTCTTTTTATGTTCTTGTTATCACTGAATATTTACAGCTCTAGACTGACTTTTTCAGATGTAACGACAGAGACAGAGAGAGAAAAGGAAAGATAGCGTAACACTGAAGCTTCCTCTAGTATAGTGAGCATCAGGGTCAATGCTTTGTCATTTTACTGCTCATTCGTAGGCTCTAGTAAAAAGAACTGAGAGATTGATTATCTTTAGTTGTCTGGTTATATTGCTATCTAAACTTTTGACATGGTAATAAATATAACAAAAACGCCTATCCAAAGAGATCTATGTATACATATGTTCACTGCAGCACTATTAACAATAGCCCACATTTTGAAATAACCTAAATGTTCATGGACAGATTTGTACCTAGGGAAGTTGTGCCAGATACACTATGACATATGAAACTTATGTAAAAGATGATAAAGTTAGTTACTTTGGCTACAATTTGAATAGAACTTGACGGGTTCAGTTTCACTCCTCTGCATGTTTCAACTCATTCTTTCCAACACCATTTGTTGAAGAGACTCTGCTTTCCCCATTTAATAGTCTGGGCCCCTTTGTCAAAGATTAGATGTCCATAGGTGTAGGGCTCACTTCTGGGCTCTCAATTCTATTCCACTGGTCAGTGTGTCTATTCATGTTCCAATACCAAGCAGTTTTGATGACAGTGGCCCTATAATACAATTTGAGATCTGGGAGTGTGATGCCTTTGGTTCTCTTCTTTTTTCTCAAGATTGTTTTGGCAATTCTAGGTCTTTTCTGGTTCCAGATAAACATTTGTAGCATTTGTTCTATTCTCCTGAAAAATGTGCTTGGGATCTTGATGGGGATAGCATTAAATTTGTAGATGGCTCTGGGTAGTATATTCATTTTAATGATGTTAATTCTTCCAACCCATGAACATGGAATATCTTTCCACTTCTTTGTGTCTTTTTCAATTTCCTTGAATAGTGACTCATAATTTTCAGTATACAAGTCTTCCCCTTCTTTGATTAGGTTTACTCCTAGATATTTTACTGTTTTTGTTGCTATAGTAAAAGGAATTGATTTCTGGATTTCAATTTCTTCTAACATAGTGTTTGCATAGAGGAATGCCACTGACTTTTGAATGTTAATTTTGTAGCCTGACACCTGCTGGAGAGGGTGTGGGGTCAAAGGAACCCTACTACACTGCTAGTGGGAACTCTCAGAAGGCTAGAAATGGACCTACCCTATGATGCTGCAATTCCTCTCCTGGGGATATATCCTAAGGAACCTGTCCTTAAGGTTCGGGGGCTCCAGCTGGCCGGGCTAGCGTCACAGTGGTAGAGAGACTCGAGGACACACGGCTGGGCTGAGAAGCTGCAATTTAATCTTTTTTCACTAACGGGCAAATCACCACACCATGTGCTTCCCAATCATTCTTCCTCCACTGCTGCTGCTGGGACTCTGGACATCCTTAGCATATGGGGTGGGGAGAAAGAGGGGTGGGAAACTAGCAAGGGCCAAACCATTTCTCTCAGAGGTAGCGGGGAGGGGGCCAAACCAATACGAAGAATACCAACAGAACCCAACACATCCATCCAAAAGGATCTGTGTACACATTGTTCTTAGCAGCACAATTTTAATAGCCAAAATCTGGAAGCAACCCAGGTGTCCAACTACAGATGAGTGGCTGAGCAAGTAGTGGTATATATACACAATGGAATACAACTCAGCTGTAAAAAATGGTGACTTCACTGTTTTCAGCTGATCTTGGATGGACCTTGAAAAATTCATGTTAAGTGAAATAAGTCAGAAACAGAAGGATGAATATGGGATGATCTCACTCTCAGGCAGAAGTTGAAAAAGAAGATCAGAAAAGGAAAAAAAAAAAAAAACACAAGTAGAACCTGAAATGGAATTGGCATATCACACCAAAGTAAAAGACTCTGGGGTGGGTGGGTGGGGAGAATACAGGTCCAAGAAGGATGACAGAGGACCTAGTGGGGATTGTACTGTTATATGGGAAACTGGGAAATGTTATGCATGTACAAACTATTGTATTTACTGTTGAATGTAAAACATTAATTCCCCAATAAAGAAATAAAAAAAAAAAGAACTTGACGGGGTCATATAAGATGAAATAAGTCAGAAGGTGAAGGATGCATACTAGCTGACCTCATTCATAGGAGCAAACACAGAGCAAAATACATCCTGAAGCTTAAGTTAGCTGTGGTCTATTGCATCATATACAAGTACTCTAATGGGCAGAGACAGGAGAAAGTTAAAAGAGGGTTGAAAAATCTGTATCCTGTGGTGGAGGAAGATGAAAAGCTGGTGGAAGGTATAATGGGCTGACATCTCTCACAGGGAGATAAGAAACTATATACATATGACAATAATCTTATAATTCATCATTTATCCCAGTAGAGTGATTTTAAAAAAGATTCTGTATTTCATATCTTTTGCTTTCATTTTAGATGGAAATCCTGTTACAAGAGTAAGAGTAGCAAATGTAATGAGTGCAGTAAATAATGATTGATTATTGGTTTTTTTTTTTCTGAGTAATGTGTTATCTCATTTTACTATTACTACTTCTGTCTGATTTTTTTTTCTTCAAAAAGTTGTTTAAAACATGAACAAATGTGGTTCCTTGAAACTATTTCCCTTCTAGTTTCATTTTCATATCTTCCTTCCTTCCTTCCTTTCTTTGGACATTTTTAGAAGTTGCTGTTTGACTAACTGCCTCCACTTCCTTGTTTACCTACAGTAATCTGATTTCCTGAAACTGCTTTATCAAAGGAGTTTTATGCCTCTGAAATCTAATTCATTTTCAACTCAATGCTAGAATAAGAAAGACTGTCCTATCATTGCCACATCACAGACAGGAAACACACAAGGGAGGTTGAATTCTACTAGAACAACCTGTAACATGACATTTTTGCTGTGGGATTTGTTCAGAGATAGAAGCTCACCACACAGGATAGTACAACCCTTCTGAATAAGTGACTGTTAACTATGTGTTAACCACAATAATCTTCACTGGAGCAAAGGATAAACTCTTTCTCTGTACTTGCCAATTCATCTATCAGTCGTAATAGAACATGTTTGGAACTCTTCATCTCTCTCCAAGCATATTTGGGGATATTTGTTCACAAGAACAAAATACACCTTTAAATAAAACATATAATGTTCTACATGACTGGAAGACCTGGCATGGTTTGTCCCAGATCTGTCTCTGTGGCACATGCCTCTGTGCTCTGCATGCCTACCTCATACTGAATACTCTAGTCTCTTTTACCACGGGCACACAGGATCCTCTCTCACCTCTTCACTACATGCCTTTGATCCTTCTTCTTCTTCTTTCTTATTTTTTTGGATACGACAGAGAGAAATGGAGAGAGGAGGGGAAGACAGAAAGGGGGAGAGAAAGATAGATACCTGCTGACCTACTTCACTGTCTGTGAAGCGACTCCCTTGCAGGTGGGGAGATGGAGGCTTGAACCAGGATCTTTATGATGGTCCCTACACTTGGTGCCACGTGCGCTTAACTCGCTGCACTACAGCCCGACTCCCCCTTTGATCCTTCTCATGCCCAGGAAACTGATTCCTTCAGTGCTCAACACAGTCATTACTACCTCTAAAAATTATGCCCTCCTCTGTAGACCAATCTCCTATAACCTATTCAACACAGTCATTACTACCTCTAAAAATTATGCCCTCCTCTGTAGACCTATCTCCTATAACCTATTCCCCAACTCTTTATTCTGCTTTCTAGATCTTGCCACACTATAAATTTATCAATTTGAGTTTTTAACGGAGTCTACCCCATTATACTATATACCATGTCTTTTTTTCTTTTCTCTTTCTTTTTTTAAAATTCTTTTAAAATTTGCTTCCCCCTTTTTGATGCTCTTTTGTTTTCAATTGTTGTGGTTATTGTTGTTGTTATTGATGTCGTTGTTGGATAGGACAGAAAGAAATGGAGAGAGGAGGGGAAGACAGAGAGGGGGAGAGAAAGATAGACACCTGCAGACCTGCATCACTGCCTGTGAAGCGACTACCCTGCAGATGGGGAGCCGGGGGCTCAAACCGGGTTCCTTACCCCCTTCATGTCATGTGCTTTTCACCCATTTTGCTAACACCTGACCCCCTTCTTTTTATTTCTTTCTTTCTTCCTCCCCCCCCACTAATCCGTAGTGCAGTGCAAGTTATAAGCTTGTTTAGTGCTTGATCAATCTTCCAAAATGTAGACCTCAAGAACATTTGAATTCCTACTTATGTTGACTAATACTGCTCTGTGTTCCTAATAATGTCTTATCTGTTCCATTTTAGGTCAATCCTGAATCTATATATAATTCTGGTTTTATGTAGTTTTAGGTTAAAAAGTGGAGTAAGTATTCTTCTGATCCTCAGTTGCTGTATCTAAACACAATTGCTTCTCCTTTGTCATGTAAAACTGCACTGCATTTAGTATCTTGTATTAGTCTTCTGCTCACTTCTTTGTCACAAACATTTTTGAAACTTGTATTTTTCTGTATCTCAGGTCAGCTCAGCCTATCAATCTCTTCCATGATGATGTGGCATAATATCCATCCAAAAATATCTGTGTATACCTATGTTCACAGCAGCATAATTTGTAATAGCCAAAACCTGGAAGAAATCTAGGTGTCCAACAACAGAGAAATGGCTAAAAAAATTGTAAGATAGATATAAGCTATTAAGAATGAGGAATTCACCTTCTTCATCTCATCTTGGATGGAGCTTGAAGGAATCATGTTAAATAAAATAAGCCAGAAAGATAAGGATAAATATGGGATAATTTCATATGGACAGAAGTTGAGAAATAAGAATAGAAAGGGGAAACACAAAGTAGAACTTGGATGGGGTTTGGTGTATTGCACCAAAGTAAAGGGCTCTGGAGGAAGCTGGGAGCATTCAGGTTCTGCTGCATGATGGCAGAGAGAGACCTAGGATGGGATGAGAGTGTTTTGCAGAAAACTGAGAAATTTTACACATCTACCAACAATTGTATTTACTAGAAACCATTAAAACCCCCAATAAAATATTAAAAATGAAAAAATGAAAATAAAATTACCATATGACCCAGTAATAACTCTTAGGCATTTACTCAAAGGATAAATATTTATCCAAAGGGACATATGTATCCCCTATTAATAGGTGCAGTATTCACAGTGGCCAAAAAGTGGAAGCAGCAACAAACAAATAAACAGACAACAAAAACTCAAACAAATAAATACCCCAGGCCCTATAGTCTCTTGGTAGCTCCATTTCCAAAGATCTTAACTTTTACTCTGCCTCAGTCATGTATAATCATACTCAACACAGCTTCATCACTAACTCTGACTAATTTCTTTTTTTAAAAAAAACATTAGTGACTTACTAAATTATAAGATAACAGGGGTATAATTCTGCACCATTCCCACCACCAGAGTTCTGTATCCTTATTCTCTCCATTGGAAACTATGGTGGTTCTCTCAAGGTTGCAGATAGGGGTAGACTATGATTTCTATAACTATCTGTCTATATTTATATATATTTACTCACATTTTCCTATGGTCTAACTTACTCTTCTAAGTCACATCTATATCTATTATTAGTTCTAAATGTCCTTCTTTTTTCTTCTTCTCTCTCTGAAGTTCAAGCCCTTTGGTCACCTTCTTCTATCATTTCTCCTCTTCTGTGACTATTTCTTCATGGGATCAGATTTCTTTATGGGGTACAGAAGATGGGAATTCTGGCTTCCATAATTGCTTCTGTGCTGGATATGGGTGTTGGCAGATCAATGCATACCCCCAGCCTGTGAGGTAGGGCTCTGGAGAGGTGAGGTTTCAGGACACATTGGTGAGGTCATCTACCCAGGGAAGTCAGGATAGAATCATGATTGCATCTGCATCTTGTTGGCTGAAAGGCCATAAGACACAAAGTAGGACAAAGTGATTAATAAGCAGGAAACAAAAAAGTGGGAATAGAGCAGATGACAACAGGGATCTTAGGTGAAAAGATGCTTGAAAGTTTATTTTAGGTATGTTCCTAGGGTCCCATGACTTTAGTAATTTTTACTTGAATTTGATAGCTAACATGGAGGTAGACAAAAATGTTGTTTGGGAAGACTGTGTCAGAGTTGTGAATGGGTCTAGAAAGTTGGAATAGGGCAGAGAGTAACCCCCAAACTTGAACAAAATCTTTGAATAAAAATAACTTTATCCCATCACCTTGATCCAGGACCCACATATATTTTTATATCTAGCACATTCTAGGGTGCACTCATTTCAGGAGCAATCTTCCTTGAGTGGCAGAGTAGGATAACCTAGACTCCTTTTGGAGAGTGGTGCAGTTCCTATCATTGCTACTTTATGGGGAAGACAGGTTCCTGGAATGGCCCATAAGAGAATTTAGAACTTAGATTATGTTCTTGATGGAAGTGACCAGTGATGGTGGAGAGAGAGTTCTATTAGAGGTCTAGACCCATCATATCTCTGTGAGAATCTAAGGATTCTTGAACTAGGGCCCCCAGATGATGGGGTGTCACTCAGATTAGTTTCTAATCCAACACATTCATTGTCAGTACCCCACCAAGATCCGTATCTCCAATTTTATAATCCTATTCCTATCACAAAATAGAGGTCCTCTTAGTTATCATCTTTCTCAAGCACTTTGTAAGATTTGACAATGGTTTCCCCCTTTCTTCTCTTTCTCTTGTGCTTTCTCTTTCTCTCACCCCCCCATCTTCTTCTTTTGCCATTGGCTAAACTTGAACATGGTTTGTGTGCATGACAAAGCTGGCATATTATCCAGTTATGTTGCTGGTCACCAACTATTTTTTTTCTTATAAACACTTTTGTTTTTTCTTTCACTGCTTCTGATTTTTTTTTTTTTCAGGAAAAGAGAAACAGAAACAGAGACAGAGACAGAGGAAAAGTCATCTTAGCATCACAGCTTCCTCCAGTGTGGTGGGGACCAGGTTCTAACCTGGATCATGCACATGACAAAGCAAAGGTATTATCTCAGTGAATTATTTTGTTGGCCCTTAAACACTTCTGATTGTCATGCAAATCACTTCTGCTTTGTTTCTCATTCCCTCTACTCTCATGAATGGGCTTCTTTTCTTCCCCTTCAAACTCATTTCCAATTTAAGTCATTCAGACTTCTCATTTGGCAGGTCTTAATAGTTGAGTCAAATGGCTTGTGTAGATCAACATATATCTTTGTCTTTATTTAGCTTTTTCTCTTTCTCTCTCTGTATGTTTAATCTTATACTTGGAATGTAAGCTTAAATAATCAAATGCTTACTGGACTTCTTCGCTGAGCTGTATCACAGTTCCTAACGTTTCTCTCTTCACTATCTTCTATCCTGTTTAGCTATTCTTGCAAGTCTTTTTGCTCATACAATGGCACAATCTCCCTAGTCACACACTTGTGAATCATTCAGAACTTCTCCCACTCCCTTCCCTCCACACATTCAATTAATAACTAAATAGTTCTATTCTTCTTCCTTGATAGCTTGAGTCAATGCACCTGTTTTCCTTGATAAGAATGTCCTTCATTTATTCCTTCCTTTTCTCAGCTGGAATAACCTCTTACTTTTTAAAAAAAAAAAAATTTATTGGATAGAGACAGGTAGAAATTGAAAAGGAAGGGGGTGATAGAGAGGGAGAGAGACAGAGAGACACCTGCAGCCCTATTTCACCACTTGTGAAGCTTTTTTCCCTGTAGTTGGGGACCAGGGGATCGAATCTGGGTACTTGCGCATTGTTATGTATGCGCGCGCAACCAGGTGTGCTACCACCCATCCCCCAACCTCTTACTTTTGTTTACCTTCTACTCATCTTGGTTACTCATGATTCTTCTTCACCTGAAATATTACAACAGCCTTCCAGCTATCTCAGTTATTCACTCAGATTTATTTATTTTTTTTTTTGCCTCCAAGGTTACTACTCCTGGAGGCTATTTTTTTCCCTTTTGTTGCCCTTGTTGTTTATCCTTATTGTAGTTATTATGATTGCTGTTGCTGTCATTGTTGTTGGATAAGATAGTGAGAAATCAAGAGAGGAAGAGAAGACAGAGAGGAGGAGAGAAAGATAGACCCCTGCAGACCTGCTTTACCACTTGTGAAGTGACACCCCAGCAGGCAGGTGGAGAGCTGGGGGCTCAACCTGGATACTTACACTGGTCCTTGCACTTTGCGCCATGTGCGATTAACCCCGTGTGTCCAGCCCCAGTCACTGAAATTTTTATCTCTATGTTTGTTTTCCATTTATCTTGGTCCATTTATCTTAGAGAGTTGAGAATTCTTTTTTATTTATTTATTTATTTATTTATTTATTTTTATCAGAGCACTTCTTAGCTCTGGCTTATGATGGGGTTGGGGTAAGGTAGCCTTGGACCTGGGAGTCTGGAGCCTCAGGTGTGAGAGTCTCTTTGCATAACCATTATGCTATTTACTCCCACCTGTGATGAAAACTGTTACCATTATTTGCAAGATAAAGTTCAAGGTTCAGAGCAGCACATTGGCCCTCTACTATCTGCTTCCACCATCAAAACCAAACTAGCCTTTTCCTAATCAGAATGCTAATCAGCTTGCCACTCCCTACCCAGACTCTTCTAGTCTCTGCCTTTTAGCACTGTTGTCCTAGATTACATTCTCTCTCTTAGTTTAACCTAGATTTTATCCTCAACACTTCTAATCATGTGTTATTGCAGAAACAATTATCACTTGCTGACATTTAAATCAAACCCCAAATGAACTCATTACACCACTTTTCCTTGGGTCGGGAGCCAGGTCCTGTGCCTAGAGAGAGTGAGAGAAAGAGAGAGACTACTGGTCTTGTTCACCTCATCACCCCCCTCCCCCATCTCAGCCACTAAATGGAGAAGTACATTTGGTCAGGAGGAAAAAGATCTGCCCTGAATTGAACTTAACTGTAGCCTATAGTTGCATAATAGTTTTCCCTTCAGCAGAAGACTGAGGTGACAGTAGTCCTGAAGGTAGTGCAATGGTTAGGGTGTAGGACCTGGGACCATGAGATTTTGAATTTGATCTCTGACATTGCGTGTGCCAGAGTGATGCTCTGGTGCATACTCTCTCTTGCTCTTATAAATAAGTAAATGATTTTTTTTTACCACCAGGATTATCAGTGAGACTCAATGAATTCACTATTTCTGGTGACCACTTATTATTATTTTTTTTTTACCCTTTAATTTGAAAGAATAGAGAGAATTTGAGAAGGAAGGGAGAGGGAGAGAGTAGAGACACCTGCAACACTGGTTTACCACTGGTGAAGCTTCTCCCCTGCATGTGAGGCCTGGGGCCTTGAACCTGGTTCCTGACACATAGTAATGAGTGCACTCAGCCAGGTGCACCATCCCCTGGCCCCATAAATAAAATTATATTTTTAAAAGAATGGTGTGACCACTTTTCTGCAGTAAAAAGTATTGATCTATGGACCTTATTGTCATATATCAGCATCCTCCCTTCTCCCCATCTATTCACCACGTAGCTAAAAAGTTGCTTTTCTAAAGTGTAGATATGCCTATGTCTCTCTCTCTCTCTCTCTCTCTCTCTCACACACACACACACACACACACACACACTACTTTTTAACTTTGTTTTAAAAATTAGTCTCCTCAAAATTCATTTATTCCTCTACTCATTTAGTCAGTGAACATCAAAGCTCTGACACAATTCAAGCACTGCACTAAAGTTTTTCTCAGAAATATGGCAATTGTGTTCTGGTGCCTAGCAATGCTTTGAGCTCCAGAACCCTCTGGCTGGTCCCTTCACTGGAATGTTCTTATCTAGTGCCATATGCTTGATTCCTTCTCGCCCCTTAAGACTCTTAAAATTTCAATTACATAGGAAAAAGCCTCAAAATCTGTGATTAAATTATTTTTCACTTCTGGCAAGGATACTATACATTTTTTTTGTTATTCATTTCCCTCACAGTACTGTGTACTTTATTAGTACAGTAACCTTTCCCCTCTAGTTTTACTTCTTCTTCTTCCAGCGTTTGCCCTCTAGTTTTACTTATTCATTTAGTCAGGCAATGTTGGTTTTTTTGTTTGTTTGTTTGTTTAGGACAGAATGCTCCATAATGAGAAGAATTTGATGTAAATCATGATTCTCTTTACTCTCTGCCATTAAAGTATCTATTAAAGAAAGCTATATAGAGGTGCCAGATGGTGGTGTACCTGATTAAGCACACACATTACAGTATGGAAGGACCCAGGTTCAAGTCCCTGGTCCCCAGTTGCAGGGGGAAAGCTTCATGAGTGGTGAAGCAGGGCTGTATGTGTTTCTCTGTCTCGTCTCTGTATCTCTCCCTTCTCAATTTCTCTCTATGTATATCCAATAAATAAATAAATACATATTAAAAATTTCAACACGTAAAAAAAGCTATATAGATACATTACATTTAGTCTTTTTATTACTATTATTATTTAGGTAATCTTTCCTCAATATTTTGGCTATATTCTCCTTATGTTGAATCTCCTCCAAATATTTCCATACCTACTCCCTTCCATTGTTTCCACTGCCAAGAACCTCCTCCTCCCTTCCCCAGCTTAAAGCATCTGCATCATTTTCTGTCATAGCATCTTCCTGAACTTCAAATTCGGTCTTAGCTCCATTTTTTGTATTGTCCCATTCTTGGTTTATATTTGCCCACAAGGATTTATAGGGTAGTATAAGCACTCACTATTGGATTACGGGTTCCTAAAGACTAAGGCTCCTACTTTAGCATTAGGTTTTTTGAAGATACTTGACACTGTGCTAAGTTATTGCATAGTAGCTATCTTACTCAGCTGAAGAAGTTGACAAAGTAGCTAATTTTGTTTAGTTTTACCAATAAATGAAATGGAAAGCCAGAGGGGTTAAGCCATCTGGTTAATATTAATAAGTTAATATGTATGTAGTGCAGCTGGAATCCCAAATAAGTCTGACTGAGTCAGACTGTTAACCTCAGAAGTAGATTAGTAGATCTGAACAGGATTCAGTGTAATTATTTTTGCAATGATAATTAAATGTCTTTATGCAAAAGGGAAATAAAATGAAAGACCACTATGGAAGCATTTTTTACCTGAGGATTTTAGAACAATATCCTCTAAATAATTGTACCAGTAAAATAGCCATGGAAAAGTCCCCACAACACTCCAACAGTCAAAACCAAGCAAGCCTTCTTTGCTTTCGTCTGAATAGGATTAGTGCACAACTTTCTGGGAAGGTAGCCAGGATAGAAGTTACCATAGCTAACAAGATATTTACTTTAAATGTAAAAGTGGAAGTGACTGCAATAATTGTTAGTCATGAGACTCTCAAGAGACACTGGATACTACTGAAAAGCAGATTTGTTCCATGCAATTTGAAAAGTTTCCTGACATTGATCTCATTAAGTCTCAGTAGCTTATTCATCAATTCAGTAACAATCTAGAAATACAATCTGCTCTGCTTCAACGTATTTTTTTTGTTGATACGAATGACTTCATTAGCTTGATAAATAGGAAAACTATATCTTTAAGATGTGAGTTGTGTATAAGATCTTTTATTTTTATTTATAAAAAGGAAACACTGACAAAAACCACAGCATAAGAGCGGTACAATTTCACACAATTCCCACCACCAGAACTCTAAATCCCATTCCATCCCTTGATAGCTTTCCTATTCTTTATCCCTCTGGGAGTATGGACCCAGGATCATTATGGAACACAGAAGGTGGAAGTCTGGCTTCTGTAATTGTTTCTCCGCTGAACTTGGGCATTGGCAAGTTGATCCATACTCTCAGCCTATGTCTCTCTTTCCCTAGTGGAGCAGGGCTCTGGGGAGGCAGGGCTCCAGGACACATTGGTGGGGTCATCTGCCCAGGGAAGTCTGGTTGACATCATGGTAGGATCTGGAACCTGGTGGCTGACAGAGTTAACATATAAAGCAGAGCAAATTGCTGACTAGCCATGAATCTAAAGGCAGGAATATCTGCAGATGAAGATTTGGGGTATCCACTTTGGAAAAAAGCTAGTGAGTCTATTTTAGGTATATTCCAAGGGGCCCATGACTTTACTAGTTTTTGCCTGCACCTGATATCTAGTATGCAGGTGGACCCAGGTTATTGTTTAAGGAGATGGTGTCATAGTTGGAAAAACAACTAGAAGGCTGGATAAGATCTTAAATGATTTTATTTTATCTGGTATTTATTGGTTACCTGTAATATATTGGGCACTGTGTTGAATATTAACTGGTAAAACATACCTTCTTTTAGGATGAATATGGAATGATCTCACTCATAGGAAGAAGTTGAGAAACAAGATCAGAAGAGAAAACACTAAGCAGAACTTTGGTTGTTTTTTTTTCCCCTTTATTGGGGGATTAATGTTTTACATTTGACAGTAAATACAATAGTTTGTACAAGCATAACATTTCTCAGTTTTCCACATAACAATACAATCCCTACTAGGTCCTCTGCCATCATTTTCCAGGACATGTATTCTCCCCCTACCAACCCCTGAGTCTTTTACTTTGGTGCAATACACCAACTCCAGTTCAGGTTCTGAGGAACTTTAACTGGAGTTGGTATATTGCACTAAAGTAAAAGACTAGGGTTCAGGTCCTGGAACATGATGGCAGAGGACCTAGTGGGGGTTGTAATGTTATGTGGATAACTGGGAAGTGTTACGCATGTACAAGCTATTGTATTAGCTGTCAACTATAAAACATTAATCCTTAATAAAGAAATAAAAAAACACTTCTTTCTAGAAGTTATTTTTTATTTGAGTACTCTGGATTTCAATTTCAGAACATATAAACACTTATTAAAATAGAAGATGCTTTTCAAATTTAGCTAATAAAACTCTCAGACATTTTGGTTAAAATCATGTCATACACCTTAATAAAACCATAAGGAGAGAAATGTGTTGGGTTAATACTATAATTTGAGAAGATATGCTTCAATCATGCTTGAAGAGTTAAAAATGGCAGTTTAATATCCTGCTAATGGATTACTTCTGAGAATAAATACATAGATAATCTAGAATTATTGCCAACCCTTATGCTAACTTATTTATGTGGTAAGAGCTAATTTTTTAAAAAAGAAGCAGTCTTATTCCTAAAACTACTGTGCTTCTAGGTTCGGCAAGTATTTATTGAATGCCTGATATGTGTCATGCCATTTCATAAATATTTTACATTTTATTAGTGTGACAAATGATTTATATTTAATCCCTATGACTCTCAGTTGCTTATCTGTAAAACAGAGGTGATAATAATAATATTTTCCTTCCCACATTGTTACAAAGATCAAGTGAGATCATGTGCAAGCACTTGATACAGTGGTTAGCATATTGTAATTTCTCAAAAAAATGCTTATTCAACTGGAGTCATATAAATTTCCTTATTATTCTTAGTAGAAGTCTAGAATACTTTTACATAATCCTATGTACTTATGTACTTCAGAGATGAAAGTTCTTTTATAGCGTTATTGAAAATTATCAACAATTTTGACATAAGATAGAAGTAAACTTTTGACAAAGTAATATAATAGAAAAATGATGTCAAAGATCTGAAAATAAAAATGTATTGTAGCTTGAATTATAGAATTTTAGAGTAATCTTCAATGTATGAAAGGATCCTCTATTCTTTAGAAAATTAGAAGGGCACAGTTTTTCATATCTTTTCTCTGCATAACATTACATTAAGATAACAGTGATTTAAATGAAGCAGTCTGGGAGAGGTTCTGCAGGTAAAGTTCACTCTTTGTATGTTTGAGGTCCTGGATTCAGGCAGATATGTCTGAACTATGCTGTGGTTTTTCTCTCATAAAATATGTAAATATATACACATATTTTAAAATGAAGTAGTCAGTCACATTTTACACCTAGAGCAGTAAGTTCTGAATCTTATAAATACTGGTAACGAAATTTGATTTAAAAGTTTAGTCTCATAAAGAGGAAACAAAGATAACAACATATGTTGTGTAAGTGTTGAGAATTTTATGGTTATTATATATAGATTAAATTGTACTTTTATTTATTCTAAGCTTATGTGCCACCTGTTTCTGGAAAGACATCAGTCAGTAAATAGACTATAAATCATTGAAAGTTTCGACAAGGCACTGAAAAATAATATATATAAATCAACAAATCCCATTAACACCTAAATAACTCATGTTTGTCAGTTTCTGAATAAAGTCTACTTGCTTTATTGATGGGAAAAATTTATTCAACTTCCTCTTACCCATTCTCATTTCCTTGGAGTTCCCCAGGGAATCTAAAGCTATTCAGGAAATTGCTAGTAAGTCCACGAACCTATTGTGGGGTAGGGAGGTGGGGAACTTAGGTTTCATTCACAACAATAATATGTGTTTAGAATCTCATTGAGGCAGATTGTTAATCTGGGTTTAATATCAATGAATAATGCCACCTCAATAATACAAACCTGGAGTTTATTTATTTAATAAATAGCTCTAGAGGCTGCAGGAATAGCCCACCAGGCTGGGCAGCTACATTGTCATGAGGCACAGGTTTGAGCTGTGACACCACATGGAAGTGCCCTGGCAATGGGGGAAATTCTAGAGTTGTAGTCTCTTCCTCTCTCTCTCTCTCTCTCTTTCCTTTTCCCCTCTGCCACCCCCCCCCCCCACTTTGGATTCTGAATGAAGAAGCTATCTAGAAGTGGTAAATTCACAGGTATGAGAGGACTTAGCTTGCTAAGAAAATAAAAGAAAAAGAAAAAAAATCTCTAAAATCTTTTACTTGATTAGAAGTAAATTGCTACTATAACTGTTACTGAAATTATTCTTTCAAAAAGTACTTTATATAGCACAGATTTATCAAACATATAGTATCTTCTGAGCAATAGAAAATACGTTGAGGATGAAATTATAAAGCATGATCTCTCACTTAAGAGAGCTTCCGTCAAATTGTGAAATGAGGCTGTCAGTCTGCTCTCTATTTTATTTTTTTTTCCCTTTAGTTATTGTCGTTGTTATTGTTGTAGTTATTACTGTCGTTGTTGGATAGGACGGAGAGAAATGGAGAGAGGAGGGGAAGACAGAGAAGAGAAGAGAAAGGCACCTGCAGATATGCTTCGTCGCCTGTGAAGCGAACCTCCAGCAGGTGGGGAGATGGGGACTTGAACCAGAATCCTTAAGCTCGTCCTTTCACTTCATGCCATGTGTGCTTAACCTGCTGCACCACCACCCTGCTCCTGTCAGTCTATCCTGTAAAGCTTAATTAATGCTATTTGAGCAAAAGAGGCACATTTTAAAAGATGGTGCAAAGGCTGGGGTGTAGCATAATAGCTCAGCAATAGATTTTTCATAACTGAGGCTCTGAAGATCCACGTTCAATCAACACCACCATAAGCCAGAGTGGAGAAGTGTTCTGGTCTCTCCCTCTCCCTCTCCCTCTCCCTCTGCCTCTGCCTCTCCCTCTCCCTCTCCCTCTCCCTCTCCCTCTCCCTCTCCCTCTCCCTCTCCCTCTCCCTCTCCCTCTCCCTCTCCCTCTCCCTCTCCCTCTCCCTCTCCCTCTCCCTCTCCCTCTCCCTCTCCCTCTCCCTCTCTCCTCTTACTTTCATTCCAGTTCATGTGAGGGCGGGGGGGGGGGGGAGGGCTTGGATTGGTAAGAGGAAAACTGAGAAATACTAAGTATATACAAACTAATATAATTTACTGTGACTGTAAAGCACTAACCCCCCCCCCCCAAAAAAAAGGTAACCCTTGCTTGCCTCACTGGTGCATAATGAAATTGTGCTCATGTGTCACTGACTGCACTATAAGCCCTTAATGTCTTTAATAAAAATTATTATTATTTAAAGAAACACAAAAAAATATTTTGTACAACAGATCTCATTAGCTGGTTGAATGCCACAGTTTTACAGTTACATATTTAAACTCTAATTTACTTTATATTATAGTTCATCTGTAAGCTACAGTGATCACTTATCCCTGAAAAAGAGACATGCTTCCCAAAATTAAAAAAATTGAATCTCAGAGAATGACTTCATGAATACCTTAAAATATAATTACATTTCTTATTTTCTTACAAAAATAATGATAGATCATTTGGCTGCTTTCTAAGTAAAAAGGCTTATGGAAAAATTTGAAGTGAAACTCATCTCAATAGGAACTGAAAGGAATAACAAGACATAAATCATGTTTTCTTTTTTCTGTCAGAAAAATTTCAATTTTAAATAAATTCAACTAGACTTAAGAATTATAAATCCTAGGTAATGTAAATGATCAAATTTAGATAAATTCAGCCAGTAAAGCTCCAAGTGCAATGGAAAAGAGAGATAATAAATCAGATCCTCCATGGCATCTAGAAAATCAAATAGTCTGCATTTGTCCATTTTCCATGTTGGTCATAAAGAGTAAATGTAAATAGTACTACAACAGTAGAACAATGACCAAGAGATATTAGTGGAAAATTCCTGCCTATATTACATTGAATCAGGTCTGAAAGGATTGTACAAGTATTTCCTTTGGGATTCAGAAATTATTTTCTCATGGAAGTAATATTTTTCTTTGGTTTTTGGATTCCAGAAAAATATGCAAATTTCTATTAAAGGATACTGTGATACTTTTTAACTCACTGGCTTTCTCTTAACCTGGAAGTTATACTCAAACCCCTGATGCCTTTCATGTTTATCTCCCACTCCTCCTCAGACATCTCACACCACTCCCCTCCAATGCTCTTTCTTACAGTTGTCCTAGTCTTCCTTGATATCCTAGAATAAGTCAGATTAAAGCACTAGCACCAATTGTTTTCCTTATTTTCTTTTATTTTTATTAATGATTTGATTTACAAAATCCTGACACAACAGGGGCATAATTCCACACCATTCCTACTGCCAGAATTCTGTATCCCCATTCCCTCCATTGGAAACTTCAATAGTTCTCCCAAGGTTACAAATGTGGGTAGACTACTTCTATAATTATCTGTCTATATTTATATATGTATGCCCATTTCTTCTAAAGTCCTGCCTTATCTTCCTTTCTAAATCACACCTATACCTATTACTATTTCCAAATGTCCTTCTTTTTTCCTCTTCTTTCTCCAGGGAGTTCAGAGCTGAGTTCAACTCCCTTGTCCCCAGCTGCAGGGGGGAAGCTTCACAAGTAGTGAAGCAGGGCAACAGGTCTCTCTTTCTCTTTCTCTTTCTCTTTCTCTCTTTCTCTTTCTCTTTCTCTTTCTCTTTCTCTTTCTCTTTCTTTTCTTTCTCTTTCTCTTTCTCTTTCTCTTTCTTCTCTCTCTTTCTCCCTCCCTCCTCCCTCCCTCCATGTCTCTCTTTTCTATCTCAGTTTCTCTGTTAATAAGTACATTATTAAAAATAATGTAATAATTACTAAAAAAAAAACTAGTATAGTCATGGGCCCTTTGGAATATACCTAAAATAGGCCTACTAACTACCTATAAAACTGAGACCCTCAACTCTTCATTACTATTCCAGCCTTTAGGTTCATGATTAGTCATCATTAGCTTTATATGTTACTCTTTTTTTCAGCTACCATGTTCCAGCTGCTAACATGATGCCAACCGGCCTT